>NW_017534864.1:825574-848228 GCF_001853355.1 Bactrocera latifrons
TTTTTTTTTTTGGAATAAGTGAATATCGCTGTAGCTGTCTCTTATACACATCTAGATGTGTATAAGAGACACCTATATCTGACTCTTTTAGTTTTAGGACTTACAAACAACCGTTATGTGAACAAACTATAATACTCTCTTTAGCAACTTTGTTGCGAGAGTATAAAAACATTTGTTTATATGTACCATATTGACATAAAATAATATGTTATATATCGTCAATTTCTTTTGCAGATAAAGCGACAAATATACAACGCAAATGGACTACAGTTGCCGTAGTAATATCGATTGCATCTTTAACACTGAGCAGTTAGTTTGATAGAACATTTTTGTTCACTTAGAATACTTTTGTTTAGATTTTAATGAAAACTGAATTTTGCGGTATTTTCAAAAGTGCTTATTTTGTAAATGCATGTAAATGTCATAACAAGAAAAATTAAAAATCATATTCATATTTTTATGTATAAGTACAGACATGTACTGAACATTAATAAATACGAAAACAAAAAACATAGTTTAGATCAAATGGACGAGTTTTATTCATTAAATAGTATCACCTACAAAACTTTTAGGATTCATAAACTTAATAAATTAACTAATACGAATTTTTTAATTTTCAAAACGAACTAAACATGTCGATATTTTCTTATATTTAAACCTAGAACAGAGAAGATATGTGTGTGGTAGATATTAAGTTTGCCGAACTAATCGCATCACATACATATAATATATAGCTGCTATAGAAATCGGTTCATTGTCAAATTAATTATAAATATAATAAATTAGGTAAAGAGGTTCTACAAACGAAAATTAAAAAAAACCACACAATGATTTTGGATGACCGGGAACCGAAGTTAATCAATATTTCTAATATTGCTAAAAATATCAAAAGCAAAAATTTGGTTATGCGAAAGCTCTCGCGCTTACCAGCCTCAACAACTTCATGTTTAATTTCGCCAAAAAATACAAAAATTTAAAACGAAATGAACTTTTCAGATTACCTTTTGTTGTGTTGATCTGTCGGTTAATTAGAAGACCATAATGGCATCGATAATGCATTAAGTGTATGACTTCCGACCGATCCCGGCTTCGGCTGTATTGTACATTGAGAAGGAGCAGGTGTCTTATATACATTGATATAATTTAAGTATATACACAAAACTTAGATAGAGATTTTAATTTTGTAGACAGCTAGAGTGCCTCATTGCATTTTGATCTATGGGTTCAATGAGGAGAATAACTTTTAGTGGCATAAACATTGCGAAAATGTTCCCATCTTCTGCCAGTTCTGCTTAATATAGATGTGAAGGAGTGCTTACAATTAGAAAAAAATGCCTTTAATTGGCAAGTTTTTTCCCTTAAAAACGATTTCACTTTAGAACAAGAAATTTTAAAAAAGTTTTGACAAAATCCTCAAGGTACCTGCACCTGCAGAACGAATGGTTCGGGAAACCATTTTTTTAAAGCAGAGTGGATTATTTGACTTTCCGATTTCCAAGATTTTAAGTTTATGAGATTTAGTGAGCAACACAAAAACGTAATTCACCACTTTTCCGGCTTTACATCTGGACGCTGTTTTCAGAACTGCGGAAGTACAGCTGATTCCGAATGCCGCATATTTTTTTGAACTTTGGAAACTATCTATCAAGAGTGTAAAAACTAGCTACTTCATCAAAAATTGCAACTGAAATATTTCGCTTGTTTCATGCATYCATAAAAAACCGCGTCTTTTATTATTATTAGGGATTTCCCAAATTCTGAATTATTTCAGAGCGATGTAAAATAAATTCAAACATTGACAGCTTTACTGTTCAGATTTGAGAGCTTTCTTGACTTGTTTGCTTTATAATAGCCAAAGCCTAAAAGCAAAAGCAAAAAATATGTTCACGTTTCTGGAAATTCTCGTTTAAGAGTGTTCACGTTTTCGAGCGTGCGCTGCATGTACAAGTAATTGTATATACATTTTTAAATTTGGGAATTTATCCGAATCGTGAAATAAAAATTAGTATATTTTTTTTTATTAAATAAATTGTTAGCAGTAAAATAATTTCCAGTTATACCTAGCAATATTTCTCTATTTTCTTTTTGTTGTTGCTTCTCTTTTATTAAACTTTAAATATTTTGAAAAATATTGGCTGAATTTAATACTTATGTATTATTATCTTTAAAGGCAATTCTTGAATTTTGCAAAAAAGCTGAGAAATCAAGATCTTCTCTAATTCAAAAATTGTAATTCACAAAAACCAATAATTGTTCCAAGCATTAGATTAGAAATTAAATAAAAAAATTAAATATTATCCTCAAACAAAAAATATAAACGAAATAAATTCATAAACACATATTTGAGTTGACCAAACCAAGTTAATTGTATATGAATAATATGGCAACTCTATTATCAAATTCTGTTACTCAATTCAGTTGAGGAATTTTAGATGTCTTGCGACATGAGCAACAATCGGGGTTTTCTTACACTTCCAGCCGTCACTATGGAAGTTTGTTCTTTCTGCCTAAAAGTATGTAAGTAGACAGTTTTTAAGCTTCCAACGGATGGCACATTTATAGTAAAAGCGTTAACTAAAGTTTTATAAATTCAAAGTGACTTTCTCTTTGCTGAAAATAGTAAAATATTCATATGGGCTAACATAGTAAATGATCTAAAAACAAAGTTAGTATACTTGGTAGGAGTTATAGGCAAAACTGAAGGGTTTGGCAAAGTGCACAAGGCCAGGAGATGAAATGAACGTCTCCTCGTACCCGTTCAGTTTGTGCCTGGTGAAAGTAACTGAACCAACGACATCATTCAAATGGCTTCTGGAGATGCTATCAACTCCTTTGATCAGGATCTATCAACCACGTCCAATACTAAAACGGCAGACAATTCAAATTTTATTAAAGATGGTAATTTTTACATTTCAGCATTATGACTTTCACACATGCACCCTAGGGGTGCTTACGAAATACTTTTCAATGTACTTATGTATGCATTTTTATGGTTGTGAGTTACACACGGGCGTATGAATAGGAATTCGGTGATTTTAAGCAGAAATATCTAAAATCGCAAAACGAATATATTAATTTAGAGAATTTATTATCAGATATTATATATAAAGAAAGTGCGATAATCTAAAAGTAAGCGATAATGTACGACAGCAAATTTAATATCTAGGAATGGCATAAAAAATCAATGAGAGTTTTTGGTACCTTGAAACACATGAATACAATGAACAGGAAATTAAATAAAATTAAATAGTCAAGCCCATATCTATTTGTGGAAAATTCCCTTAATCAAGGTGAAGTTATTGTTGCAAATATTCATGTTGATGAAACTTCTGTTTTAATAATGACAAACTGGCTTACAAACTTTAAGTCAATAATCACACATTAATATGCATATATATGATCGTTGTGTTCACAACATTAAACACTGTATTAAAATACTTGAAAGCATTTAGAAAACTGTTTTATATTCGCAGATCAAAACATTCAATCTTCAAGTTCAGATGTAAGTACATATTGTTATCAAACAACTAACTAAAAATAAAGTTTTGAAATGTTGTTGTTCTAGATTAATCAGCACCGCCAATCTCGTTATGGAAACAAAGGAGATAAGGAGCGCAAGATTGGTCATCGGCGCGTTGGAGAAGGCGGGGAGATCACCTATAAAAAAATTCAAACTAGCCAGATAATGGGCTCCATCCAGTTGGGCATTCAACATACGGTAAACATTGCTTTGAATGGCGGGAATATTTGGCAACAAATATTTATTGAAACGTAGTTAAATGAAATATTTTGTTCAGGTCGGAAGCCTGGCATCTAAACCGAAACGTGATCTTCTAATGATGGACTTTTTCGAAATTGAAAGTATTACTTTCCCCCCAGAAGGATCAAGCCTTACGCCAGCCCACCACTACAGTGAATTCAGATATAAAATTTATGCGCCTATTGCATTTCGGTATTTTAGGGATTTGTTTGGAATACAACCGGATGATTTTATGGTGAGAAGGCTTATATTAATTTAGTTTTATAATTAAATTATGCACATATATTTAAGTCCTTTATTCCAAAATCGAAATTTATAGTCACTTCCTTTGGCATAATATTATTAATAAAAATATTTTAAATACCATTCCAAAAATTTAGATGTCCATGTGCTCAGCACCGTTGAGAGAGTTATCCAACCCTGGTGCTTCTGGTTCTATCTTTTATTTGACGGCTGATGATGAATTTATAATTAAAACTGTTCAACACAAAGAAGGAGAGTTTTTGCAAAAGCTTTTACCTGGGTAAGACCACTATAACATAAACACAGGTCTTTATACAAAGTCTTATCCTATTTATCTATACTATATATGCGATAGATACTACATGAATTTGAATCAAAATCCGCGTACATTGTTGCCAAAATTTTTTGGTCTTTACTGCCTACAGACAAGTACTAGTAAAAATATTCGATTGGTTGTTATGAACAATCTCTTGCCATCATCAGTTAAAATGCATTTGAAATATGATTTAAAGGGATCGACATTCAAGAGAAAAGCTTCAAAAGGGGAACGTTCAAAAAAATCGCCGACTTATAAAGATCTTGATTTTATGGAGCATCATCCAAATGGTTTGTTTCTAGAAGCCGAAACATACAGCGCACTCATAAAAACAATTCAACGCGACTGTACAGTGCTGGAATCGTTCAAGATAATGGATTATTCACTTTTAGTTGGAGTTCATAATTTGGATCAGGCAAGCAAAGAAAAGAAAAGTGAAAGTAAAAAATCAAAAGCTCCCATAGCAGAGGATTCCGATTTTGAAGACAATCCAGATGGGGATGGAGAAGCCGCTGGGGGATCGGAAGGTCGCGACAGGGAATCATCAGTGAGCATGAATCGCAATAAGTAAGTTCACCAAATAAACTTTATGCACACGTGGGATTACCTTTAATTAGGAAAGTTTTATGCATTTGAAAACTTTGTTGAATACGGAATACCTACTTTATTTTAGAAATCAGCGCTGCGACCTCTACAAAAATCTAAGCGGTTCGGGTCAGTGGTTCAAACCACTTAGAAAATACTTGTACCGGTTCAAGGACCGGCTTTTGGGAATCTCTAAATCGCAATTTGGTCCGGTTCAAATGATTTACTTTATTTTCTTAAAAGCCTTTATAATTTATAATTGCTAAATACAGATTCTATAGAGAGAATTTCATTTTTGTTAAGAAAATAGTTCATAAATTCTGCCGATTTCTAACTATGCTATTTCCTTGATTAATCAGTATTGAAATTTATTAAAAGAATGTCTTCTAATAATTCTTCGTCTTTACCAGCACTTAAGGCTGATAAATAATAAATTTCAAAGTTGAAAATTCTTTTTCGGTTGACACTTGAGTTACAGGAGCAGCTAGAACAATTTCAGCTAAACTCTTTAACAGTATCTCGGCGTTCGTTTGAAAGGCGTTTAATAATGCCAAAACAGTGAATAATGACTATGCTCGGGAGTCGCCTTGTCTGAAACCTCGTTTCGTATCGAACGGCTCGGAGAGACCCTTCCCAATTCTGACGGAGCTTTAGGTGTTGCTCAACGTCAGTTTACACAGCCGTATTAGTTTTGCGGAGATACCAAATTCAGACCTCGTGGCATGAAGGTAGCTCCTTTTGGTGCTGTCGAAAGCAGCTTTGAAATTGACGAAGAGGTGGTGTGTGTCGATTCTCCTTTCACTGGTCTTCTCCAAGATTTGGCGCATGGTGAATATCTGGCTGTTGATTTGCCAGGTCAAAAGCCACACTAATAAGGTCCAATCAGTTTGTTGACGGTGGACTTTAATCTTTCACACAATACGCTCGATAGAACCTTATATACGATGTTGAGAAGGCTTATCCCACGGTAGTTGGCGCAGATTGTGGGGTCTGCAATCGTTGGGCATGCTTTGGCCCGACCATATTTTACAAAGAAGCTGATGCATGCTCCTTATCAGTTCTTCGCCGCCGTGTTTGAATAGCTCGGCAGGCAATCCATCTTGGCATTAGCGTTCACAAAAAAAATGTAACAAGAACACTCTAGCGTTTTGCTGTATGCCTGTGTGTGCGCCGTCCCTTCTACGTGTAAGTATATTATATTTGATTGCCGCTTTGTTGTTCTTCAGGCCGGTAATTGCTATTCGAACTCCTTCATGGTCGGGCAATGGAACGTCTGCTCCATCGTCATCGATTAGGGAATCAGGTTCACCTTCTCCTGGCGTTGTGCGTTCATTGCCATTCAGCAGGCTGGAGAAGTGTTGCCTCCATAATTTAAGTATGCTCTGGGCATCGGTGACTAGATCACCTTTGGGGGTTCTACAAGAGTATGCTCCGTAATGCGTCTCGCTTCCCTCTTCAACTCTCGATATCTATCCCATCCCGCATGTGTTGTGATCGATTGTAACGTTGCGAGGTAGGCAGCCTGTTTTCTCTTCGCTGCGACACGGCACTCCTCGTCGCACCAACCAATGGTTTCGGTTGCAGCTGTACGTAAGAAGTTTGAAATGCCGTCCCACAATTCCCTTACACCGAGTTGTTGACGAGTGCTCTCAGAGAGCAGGAGTGCAAGTCGAGTAGAAAATCGTTCGGCTGTCTGTTGTGATTGCAGCTTCTCGACGTCGAACTTTCCTTGTGTTTGATGGTGTGCGTTTTTGCTGTACAGAGGTGACTGCGAATCTTGGCTGCAACAAGATAGTGGTCCGAGTCGATGTTAGGATGTTAACTTGATGTATCTTCTTTTGCTGGAATCTATGTAGTACTACAGATAACCATATTTGGCGTTAAAGTCGCCAAGGACTTTTTTGACATCGTAGCGGGGGCAGCTCTCATAAGTGCGTTCCAAGCACTCATAAAAGTCATCTTTGGTCACATCGTCCTCTCTTCCGTCAGGGCGTGGACGCAAATCAGCGATATGTTGAAGAACCTCGCTTTGATACGGGTTGTGGCTAGACGTTCATTCTCCTCCGTTCGTTCAGTCTCTCTCCCACCACGAATCCCACACCAAACTTGCGCTCCTTTATATGACCAATGTAGTAAATTCCACAAGGACCTACTCGTTTCTGTCCTTGTCCCGGCCATCGCATTTCTTGGACGGCGGTGATGTCAGCCTTTACTTTCACGAGGATATCAACCAGCTGAGCAGCGGTACTTTCCCAATTAAGGGACCGGACATTCCAGGTGCATGCCCTCAATTCGTAGTCCTTATTTCCTTTTCCATGGGGTTCATCAAATGGGGGGTCTCTCACCCGAGGCGGTTGGTAGTTTTTCATTGGTAGTGCTTTTTACGTGGCGGGTGGCACAACCCTATGCAGGGGATATTTCGCCTTCTCACTTTAGCTCGCCTTCAAACGGATGTTCTTAGGCTACTCAGAGGATTCTTGGTCAAAGACCGGAAGTCGTGGGCGAGTCATATGTAAAAGAATCGTTTCTGGCCCCTCCCAAGTGAATGGCGATCAGAGAACTTCCTCACTTGCATGAACGTCTACAAATAACTCCTACCTCCATAAAATAAAAGAATTCCTGATCTTAAACAATAAATTTAAAAAATGAATACATGTATAAAAGTATTTGAATGTAAGACCAAATGCAACGTTCAAGAAAAATGTTTACAACTTTTATGTTAATGACATTTTTTTATGATTTTTTTAAACAAAACTCGAACCTTGTTTGCTCATAATATAAGACTTGATTTGAGATATCATTCAGAAGTTTTGCATGCGTTATTTTCTTCATAAAAGATGTAAAGAATTAGCAAAATTGTTTCCGTTATGAATTAAAAAAAAAGATTTAAGGTAGAAAATTATATTTTCAAATTTGAAATGTTTAAACTAAAATTTATGGCCACAAAACTTAATTCTATGAATTTCAAGATATTTAAATTATATTTATTTATGGCTATTAAAAAAATTCATTAAATAATATATTATACAACAAACACACACTTGTATATAACTATGGTTACAACGATTACATATCAAATTTGTTTTTTTTTTTTTAGATCAGCAAATCGACAACGTTTAGTGGCGCATTCTACAGCAATGGAAAGCATTCAAGCCGAGAGCGAGCCTATAGACGATGAAGACGATGTTCCGTAAGTTTACTTTTATTTTAATATCCTGGCTATGTTATTAAATTTCTCATTTATTAGACCTGGTGGAATTCCTGCCAGAAGTGAAAAAGGCGAACGTCTCCTTCTCTACATCGGTATAATTGATATATTACAGTCTTACAGATTGAAGAAGAAACTTGAGCATACTTTCAAGAGTATTATACACGATGGGGTAAGAATTTAACATAACAAATCACACATTTAATGGGTAGTATTAAGTTTGCCTCGAAGTTTGAAAATATGAAATTTTGAACGCAGCTGCTTATTCCGCCGATATCGAACCACCTTGGCCATACAAACTTTCAATTACAGTTGCTGTAAGCCTGAAAATACTATGCCTGGACCTATATAGTAAGTCCTTGGTTCTAGTCTTATCATATTTGAGCCATATCTGCTTCGTTATCTGGGAACTATGTGAAATAAATTTTTTGTTGTTTTCGATTTTACAGCTGTTTTAGAGTTATTTAGTCATATTAAATTCAAATCCGAAGTCAGTTTTCTTCTATCATGTCAAGTTTTTTTTGCCACAGTTTATAGTAATGAGACCACTCAGTGCAGTGTGCTGCTTAGATCATAAAACGGGGTACGCTCTTCTATAGACGGAAGTTTAATTTTTTTTTTTTTTGGAATAAGTGAATATCGCTGTAGGAGAATAGCAGCAGGTTCATGCCTGTGACGACAATCGTCTAGTCGGTAGTTGGGACATGTATGAACCTGTCGTTGGTGACCTATGGCGTCATTCTCTTCTTCCCATACGAGCAAGTTCAGTTTCGTGTTAGATTATGTGGTGGGACGTTGTTTGTGCTCATACGTTACGTCCGGTTTTTTTAACAAAGATTTTGTTTACATTTATTTCTGAGAACAACTTCTCTTTCCTTTAGATCATGTCTGTCTCTGGTATTTCACGTCGATGGTGTATAAACAATGCCGATTCGTTTTGCTATATTTGTGGCAGTTTTACTATTCCAAGTCAAAGGAGAAACATTAGTCTATTTGTCAGGCAAGCCTATTTAGCGTATTTTAAAATGAAAATCGGTGATCAGAATAAAGCTTGGGCCCCTCACAAGGAGTGCAAGCAGTGTGTCGAGTGTTTCCGAATGTGGACTAAGGGAACACGTGATAAAAGCCATTTTTTGCCAAAAAATGTGATGTAATAGCATTTGTTCAAATTAAATTACAATTTGTGAACAGTATTCAGTATAATTTTTCATCTTTACTTTGTTTCGTAAGAATATTTTATATGACTATTGGGAGAAAGAGGGTATTTTGTAGCTTAAAAAGTTGATGTGCTAGACAAAAAACGAGGTTATTTTTTGATTCAGAAGCCAAAAATTACTAAAAATAAGTATTAAATCGAAGTCAACAAAAATTTGTCGGAGTATAAGCCCGCACCTACTCCTCAGATCCATTTTGGTCCCATAGGTATAGATAGAGACTAGCGTCATCCTTCTTCTTCAACCAAACTTCTTCTCCACTAACGTCTAGAAGATATCCTCTCCCGGAAGTGGGTATTAAAATCTAACCTTGTGGGAATATACCACAAGTCTTATTGTATTCTGATTTACTTATGTTTAACTGGATAAATCTCTAAATTCTTTTATTATTTTAGCAGAACATGTTGTACGTCAWTGAGCAGCTGAAGCAGAATTCTATTGAGTGCATCAGTCGGTCATGACCTTTTAACACCGGTAGCCCCCGCACAGGCTGCTCTTTGCACTCCTGTTAGTTTCATGATATTATAGTGTTACTTTAGAGCTGGTATGTCAGAATGACCGCCGTTCACATCTATGTATATAACAATATTTGGTTTAAGGTCCCAGTAACCTGCAAGTATTGTTTTGCAATGTGGATGAAGGATGTGAAGCTAAGGGCCTAAAATCTTTTGCGTTATTGTGTGTTCTTCTGCACGATTTAGTGAGAAACACCAATTTCACTCTTTTTAAGTTGTAAATGTTAATGTTTTTATATCCTTAGAACCCTAGGTTCTTTTAGCTTCTGTAACATTATGGGAATAATCGCATCCGAACCCGCTGATTTAAATGGTAAAGAGCTTTTAATACCGTGTTTGCAGGTATCTCAGATTGTATATACACTAGAACTATCTATCTATTGCCAGGTTTTGATAATTGTATTAGCAAGCAAATAATTTGCTTTTCATTTAGTTCATTTTACGAATATATTTAATAATTTAAATAACAAGGCAAGGATTACAAGAACGCGGTTGCCTTTGTTTCGAACATCAACCATCAAAATTTTACCCATGAAGGGTATTATAACTTCGGTGCAGTCGAAGTTGACGTTTTTTTCTGTTTTTCTTGATTTAAAACTTTGAGTTGGATTATTGAGTATTTTGAACAATTCTGGATTGAAGCCCTAAAAAGATGGAATATTTAATTTGTTTGATAAAACGAATCCAATACTAACGAGGAATAGCAAGTAAATTATATCAAAACCGGCTTTAGAACATATAAAGCGCTCTATAATTTATTTTACTTGCTTTTATTTTTAGGACACTGTATCAGTGTGCCGGCCATCATTTTATGCTCATAGATTCCAAACCTTTATGGCCAAAACTGTATTTCGCAAAATACCTTCGTGTAAGTTATTTTTAAAATATTCGTTGAAGAATGTACATATAAAAATAAAATTGCAAATTTTTTCTGCGATCAAAGTGGATTTACCGGAAATTAAAGGAAATCATAGAAAGTTTCGTACTTTGGTAACCAGTTACATCGGTAAGTTTCTCGAATTATTTTACTTAAAAATGTAAGCAAGGTATAGTATAAATTTATATGTTTATGCTTTTAAAAATTTGCAGCACTCAAACACTCTCCTTCAAAAAGGAAAAGTTTATCGAAAGCAATACAGCGTTCTATTGAAAATGAGAGTGAAAATCGCTGTAAGTATATATATTTATATACTATATATGTATAGTATACATATATATACGTATGTGTATTTGTCCATGACAATTAACATATACAAACTCTTTCAAATAGCGGAATGCGCCGTCGAACATCGCCCAGCGTATCCATCGCACACTTCCGGCACTAAGGCGCACACACAATCCAGTAAGCCGTCAGGTGGACTGAAGTCTTCTGGTACAGATGTACCCACATCAACTACATCACTCGCTTCCACAACTGCCGTTGTTCCAATGCTTGGTCCTCGATTATCTATTCAACATGCGGGCAGTGGTGCATCAAAGTCTAAGGTCCCTCCACCTGTGCCACCAAGAGGTTCACCTCGGCGGAAGAAAAGCGATGGTCATAACGAAGTCGCACGCGGTGTTTCCAATACAGGTAGATATTCCATCGGCAGCAACAACAAAAAGAATAGCATACAAACAGACATAGTGAACCATTCCGTCAAGAGCTCCTCACCAACAATAACAACAACATTTAAAACAATAAAAACCAAAGAAGAAAAACCACCTAAAGCAAACAATACCTTGCAAGTTATGGAGAAACCACTGCCACGATTCGGTGAGCGACGTTCACCGAGTAATGTACAAGATTGGCTGGAGTTACACGATTTGTTTGACATTGATTTGCCACCGCCTTTACCTCCTCCGCCTAAACTAAACTCATTAGCTACAACTCGCAAGGCATCGCGGCCCCTCAGTCCAGAATTAGTGAATTCACCAACGAAAAACCGTACAATATGTCGTTCAATCGCACCCAGCGATTCAATAAAATCTACATACTCCACAGCTCGATCGGAGGTACGTTCGCATAGGTCATACCGGTATAATTTACTTCATCGCGTAGACCTGCTTCAACGCCAAAACAGTATAATGTCACGATCTGGACGACCGTCGATTGGCTCGATTGTTTACAATTTTCCGCCTATTGAGCCAGATCCACCAGAAATCCCATTTCCACGTCCCACGGAAAACCCGAAAAGTCATCGTCGATCTCAACAAAATAGTAACAAGCATAGAAAAATATTTCAATACGCTGATATGGCTCTTCGTGATGAACGGTTCGAGGTTGAACAGGACGAAAACCTACTGCAGTCGGTTAATGCATTTGTAGAAGTTAGGAATGAAATAGAATCAAAGTTTAAGTCGCGTAAATCTCGACCACCTCCCGCTATTCCATCCAATATGCAGAATCAAAACGAAAAAGAAGAAACAAACAAGAAAAAAACTCGTTAAAACTGCAATGCAAGGAAGATCATTGGAGGCTCTCACACATAAATACAAACACAAATAGCTTTGCATTACTTGCTTGTTCACTCCTCCTTTCCATTCCCGATCCATGCAAATCGCCTCATTGCGTTATACCCTTTTATCGACTCCTATCTCCTAACCCGATTTAATTTCCATTGATTAATGCATTGTTTTCATGTATCGCTAGGCTCAACACCTTCTTGCAGTTCAACGCCTCCACCCGCGTTTGATGATATTTCTGAAGACAGTTCGAATAGAAATAGTTCGTCCTTTGGTAGAAAATCGCAATACTCTCACGAGCGTAAAATGAATGTCGGTCCAGCATATCGGGGCTCTCAAAAGGACGATATTGTCAGGTAATCTTAATAAAAATCATAGTTATTCTTGCACTAGTTTAATTTTGCATGCAAAATTTTTTTTATTATCACTATGATTGGATTTACATAATTACTGACGAATTACTATGAGTTATATAAACAGTTTCGGTGAAAATACATATTTAATTGAGTAATTTTTGCAAGTGAAAATGTGTCCTTTACACAAAATTCTCAAAATAAACGGTAAAACAAATAAACATAAAAATCAAACTTAACCTATCGAAAATTTGTGTAAATTAGACAAGGTAGGAAATTAGTCCATCGAAAACATAAAAAACAATGCGCGTTGTTGCGAATATATGATATTTTACCAAATATTAAACATAATTTCTTAGTTTAAAAATCTGTTTAGATTTGATTCTTTTGCCGTATACAAATGAGGTCAAATTTCATTAACAATAAAAACTAAAATATTTTAACTGTTTTTTTCTATCACGCCATGAAAAAAACTTCTCTTCTTCCCCTTACATTATTAATCTTAACATCTAATCTTTCTCAAGCAATCGTGTTTTGATAAAACATTATTCCTAACTGAAAAAATAATCTGGATGTAGAGCAATGACTTTAGAAGTGTTATGACAAATTTATGGAGGGTCGTAAATTTATGAAAAAGTACCATCGGAGATCATTGGCTTTGGAGTCAAGAGACTTTCGGGTTAGAGAAACTTTTTAACTTTAGTCGGACATCTCACAATTATTTCAGTAAATTTATTTTCAAAATATGTTTTGTTGTAAAATAGTAAATTTTTTTCATATAGTGATGTGTATTATATTGGTTATCAAAAAAGTCTTGCGGTATTTTTATTGAATTTTCAATTGTTCGTAAAATTTTTTTTAATGACTCATGCCCAGCTCTTGACCGATGCTACGGCTGCTACTATACCGGTCTCTTTTCGATTTTATCGCAATTTTCGACGACAAGCCTTCCGGAGCGTGGCACATCTTCGACCACCTCTACACCNGCAATTTTCGGCCAGAGGACTTCCGGAGCATGGCGCATCTTCGACCACCCCTACACCAGAACGAAAACGTTGAAACCATCGTTGTGCAGTGGAAATGGAAACTGTATCGGGTCCATAAAGTGCACAAATTTTATTGGCGGCTTGAGATGCATTTTTGCCTTTATCGTAGTAGTACTGTAAAATATGACGTATTTTCTCTTTATTTTGCTCCATGTTTGCGACGCTATAACTCACGAACGACTTAAAAGAAGCGACAACCAATTAAACACGTGTTAGCGCGTGAAATGAGCTTTCCAAAAAGGTATAGCATGACCCGATGCGACGAATAAAACTAGTTACGCGCTCTCAGCGCCAACTAGCGAAAATACCGCAAAACTTTTTTGACAACGTAATGTTATTTAGCACTTCATTTGTTTGGTTAATTTTAGAAAGCTCATACAAGGCGCACCTTTACATCATTTATTTTATGTACAATTTTAGCATTTCTGAAATACACTTAGACACATATTTGGCTGTAGATACTTCATCCAGTAGTCAATATGGATCTCGTGGAGGATTGGCGTGGACACCACCAGCTTCTGGAGAGGGATCAACACCGACTTGGACAGAAGGAACCCCAAGCTTTACAGATTCCAGCTCCAGTGGTGATATTGGTAAGCGACGTACACTAAGTTTTGAGTTTATATTAATTTTCAATTTCTTGACAGAGAACTTCTCCCCAATTAACACATCAAAAACTGACCGACATAAAGCAACTGTGGAAGACACACTAAACTCCCTTTCATCGGAAATGATTCGATGTTAGTTTACACATACTCATATTAATCATACTTTATATAAATTACTATACCTTTTCTATCCATTACCTTCAGATTAACTAAATAAGTAATTCTGGACTGAAGGAACTTTTACATTTGTGACAAATAATCACAAGGAGATACAATACTCGAGCGTGGGATTGTGTACAAGCAGAAATACTTATGTTGATTTGTACTTAGAGAGCTAACCAATTTTTTAAAGAACAAACGCAATGAGTATTTGAAGTCTTATTAATATTATTATTAAGGTTTACTAACCTTACACTTCAAGGATGCCAGTGATTACAAAATAAGTTCATAGCAGTACTACAGATAAACTTACACACATATATAAATATATGCTAAAATCCTAAATACAAATATATAATACAAATTGTGAACTGACGCGGATAGAGTTAAAATGTTTCAAACGCATACATATACATACACACAAATAATTAAAACACTAATACTTATTACCCGTGCTTAAATCCATGCTACATCTTGCGTAACTCCCCTAATCTTCCGCACTATTCTTTTTTTTTTATCAATTTATCTACTCTGAACTTTCCTCTTAAAAAGTAAGGAGCCGTCTCTAATGTATAGATAAATGGAAATGCAATAACATTAAATTGATTTTGTATTAGAGCAATTCGTTTGTGTGTACATGCATACATACAAATCCCAATAAATCTCCTCAATTGAGACTCCATTTCATTGAAAGAGTTAGTATGTAAACTAAGATATAAACACCATACAACATATCCGTAAGGACGGCATGAACGATCCAAATACACAAGAGTTTCGGTTATATTTGTTAATATGGCCTTAAGGAACTCATAGAGACTTTAACAGAAATTTCTGCTAGAGTTATGGGATAGTTAACTAGTAACTTAACTGATATTTGGGTTGCTGTGATGGGTAGGTATATGTACATTCACAAATGTAATACTCTTATACAAAATTGTTTAAACAAAAATGTATGTACATAAATACATCAAAATCTTCGCATATAGTTCATATATAATATATGTAAATGTATATATATATCATACAATATAGTCATAATATCTAAGAAAACAATATGCTAAATACCTACAAATCCAAATTCAGTTAAATGCTTAAAATTCTATGTATACTTGATCATACATACATATGTATATCCTGTTTAAATATTATATATATATTTAACTATTTTGGATTCTCTAAAGGTAACAAAACATACATATGAATAAAGCGTAGATTAAACTAGCAATACATACACACAAATAATGGAAAGGTTAATTAAAACATTATTATCAATAACTTAAAGTTCATTATGAAAGCATTGTACAAGTATTGTATTTCTTTTAATTGACTAATCAATGTGTATACAAAAATTGTCGAATTCATTATTGCGTTAAAATATCCTACTTAATACTTAATAAATTAGCTATTGTTACAAATATATAAGTATTTACAAAGATGTATGTACATATATGCCTAAATTATAAATATTTATTATTAAGAGTTTGAAAACGTTTAATTATCTTATTAAAGTAAATTGAATCCAAACTAAAGTTCAGCAATTAGAATTACTCTAAGTGGTAAGTTAATAACCTTAACCGTATTGGTTAACAGAGCTCATTAGTCCAATTTTTGCATTTTTGCTAATTTAACATCTAAATCGCTGAAAGTGACAACTCCAGGACTCCAGTTATATTTAATATAACATATGAATACTTAGGGTTGTCATCAATTGACTTTAAAAGTAAGCGAAGAGAAATTTCCAGGAAAAAGTGCCGTATTTATTTTATATTATAATGTCGTGTTGCCCTGATTGATTTAGATAGGTTTGGAAAAAGCGTTATTGAAATTTATGACACAATAATGTAATTCGAGAAGTTTGTTCTGTTGATACGTTTTCAAAAGCGTCTGCAGTTGATGAAAGACAGGGAAGTGGTCGTGCTTCGCGAACGCATTCACAGAAATCCTCTCAGGAAAAAAAAATTGATGTGAAGGGAAATCGGTGCCCATTATACCAACCCAGCCAACCAATTATTTTTTGACATCGCGCTTGAAGTAAATTAGGCTCAACAGACCGATTTTCAGTGACACGGGGTCAACGGTCCCGATAGCTTCTTTTGTACAGACAAAGAAATGTCACCGTTGAAGAAGTTTTTAATAAGCACCTGGGCAAAGACTTTCAAAAACTAAAAAAAAATTAAAAGTGTTAAAACTAGGACGAAAGAAACATAAAGTATTTTAGAAGGCGTAGCAACGCAGTTAAGCAATTTTATCTTCGATAAAGAGCATTGGATCTTTCAGCAAAATTGTGCTCTATCACAAAAGGCTAAAACCACCAACATGGCTTAAAAGCAAAATTGCTGATTTCATAACTGCAGTTGATTGGACGTCTGGAAGTCCATTGGAATACAGAATTGGATAACACGGGCTTTCGAATAATCCACAGAAATTTGGAGAATCTCAATAAACTTTGGTTCGAGCAGCGTCGTCTATACCAATAGACATTGTACGTCCTGCTATTGATCAATGGTCGAATCGTTTGAGTGCTTATGTGAAAGCAAAATGTGACCATTTGGAATACTATTTTGAACGTCATTCATTAATATATGAATTATGAATAAATTTAAATTTTTTAAAACATGTATTAATATTTTATTTTTTTATAACTTGTTACACAATTTATGGCAAGAGTAAGTGCTGTCTTATTACATAGTCTTCTCTGGTATTTAATGAATTATGACTCAACCGAAATATTTAAGAAAAAATTATGGAAAGCAGTTTCTTTCATTTCTACTACTTTATTCTATATTGTATCCACTGCAATTAAATTTTTATAGTTTGCACATTGCGAACCATGAAATTGCATTCGAGACACTGGTATCATATATTCTTACTAATGTAGGCACAGCTGTGGTATATCCAACATATCTATCGCATGCATTGAGTAACCGACGTGCCGCTGATCAACAGATGGTTCGTAATTAAAGATCTTTCGATTGCTTCTTGCGTTTATTTTTACCCAAATTGTTGCCTAATAGCGATTTTAATCAATTGTCAAACGGTTGCCATAATGTGTGGCTGTGGATTTCGAAAAGTGGGGAACTGAGAATCTTGAAGTCAAGGAGCCGGGAAATTCCTACAGGTAATTGTTTACTTTTAAACAAATGCTATAAATTACTATAATGCTATAATAAATATAATAAAAGTCAAATTTCCCCTGGTGGATTTCTTTTGGAATATTTATATAAAAAGTAAACCAAAAAGTAGACTAAAAAGTCGCATTTAGAAAAGAAAATTTAAGTTTTTTGTGCCTTTGCCTCATTCGTACTCTATCATTTGGTTATCTGTTGAAAATAAAATGTTTTTTATTGAAATATCAACATAGTTTAGCTTACTTTTAACTATTGTTATTTATTTTTTTTTTTTCTTGTTACTCCAATTTTAAAATTAATAAATATTTTCCCGATTTTTAGCCAAATCTTAGCTCGTCACGTTCATCATTTATACACACTACATACATATACTTTAGAGGGTGTAAAAAAACATCGTGGCATATTTATTTTACCCTTTTGAGGGTATAAAAAGCTGCAGATTAGCTGAATACTAAATGATCCTGAGATATATGAGGAGACAGAAAATTGATTGACACTCCAATTTATCCAAATTAAATGTAGCGTGCACAGTTAATATTATGAACTTAGTTTCAGCGAGTTAATACATATATAAAACTGCCTAAATTTAAGTTAATGAATTTAAAAAATATGACAGCTCTTATATATAAAATGTTTAGCCAGGCTTATCAGCTTAAGTCTTTATTTACCATTTTTTGTTAAAAGTTTTACCAAATATTTTTAATTTTAATATAATGCATCTAATGCGAATCATTCATTATAGCTTTTATATCTTCCGCGTCAAGAGTTTCGTACTTTAGTAACGCCTCGGCTAATGCCTTATGTTCTTTCGTATGTTTCCTTAATATTGCCTTAGCGCGCTCGTAACTTTCATTTAAAATGCGCTTTATCTCGGCATCAACTATTTCTACTGTATTTGGGCCTAATGATTCCGCTGCAACAAGTCCTTTTGCATTGTCAAATGTGCGAAGCCCCACCTTCTCCGACATACCCCAGTCTTTGACCATATGCGTTGCGATGGAAGTAGCTTGCTTTAAGTCACTGCTTGCCCCGGATGTAATTTTTTCAACACCAAAAACTAACTCTTCCGCTGCTCTTCCCCCCATCATTGTATCCATCATGGCTAGAAGTTGAGCTTTAGTCACATGGTAACGCTCCTTTTCGGGAATGTATGCGGTGTGACCAAGTGAAGGACCTCTTGGCATTATTGTAACCTTATGCAATGGATGTGATTCCTATTAAATAAATAAAGTGTTAATCAGTATTTCGAAAATCGACACGAACTCAATCACCTTAGTATAATAAGCAACAATAGCGTGACCACCTTCGTGGTACGCTGTGATAAGGTTTGCCTCTTCATCAGGTAACCGGGCCTTTCTTTCGGGACCCATTAAAACTTTGTCCCGTGCACTTTCCAAATGTTTCATTGTTACGGTTTCAGCCCCATCTATAGCGGCTCTTTTAGATAACAATTATATATTTTCTGGTCTTAAAAACAAAATATTTAATATTTTACCTTAAAGCTGCTTGGTTTATCATATTCTCCAAATCTGCACCTGTAAAACCAGATGTGCCTCGAGCCAACATATCCAAATTAATTTCGTCATGAAGAATTTTTGCTAAATAAAGTGAAAGAATTTCCTTTCGACCAGTAAAGTCTGGGGTGGATACCACAACCTAAAATGAAGATGCCGTATTTAAGAATTTTACAAATCGGCTATATCACTTAAGGATATACAACATTACTTCAACATCAAATCGTCCTGGCCGCAATAAGGCTTGGTCAAGATCATCCCGCCTATTTGTCGCGCCTAATACGATTACACCTGCATTTTGGTGGAAACCATCCATTTCTGCCAACAATTGATTAATGGTTTGGTTCGCATATGGATGTAAAACTGAATTCGTTCGTTTTGCTCCAACTGAATCGATTTCATCGATAAAAATCACACAAGGGGCACGCTGCTTTGCCGCTTCTAAAATGTTTGTAAACAATTTGCTGATATATATATACATATAAAATATATATATTTAAATATAAAAACTATACGTACTAAATAGATCGCGTACACGTCTTGCTCCCTGGCCAACGAGTACTTCATCAAATTCAGGACCAGCAGCATGGAAGAATGGAACGTTTGCCTCGCCAGCCACCGCACGTGCAAGTAGCGTTTTGCCAGTACCAGGAGGTCCAACTAATAGCACACCTTTTGGCAATTTACCCCCCAAATTGGAAAACTTTTCAGGACTTTTAAGAAATTCCACTACCTCTTTTAACTCTTGTTTAGCCTCATCACATCCCTTAACATCATCAAATGTCACATGAATTTCTTCTGGATCTACTTCTACTTGGTTGCCCAGTTGTATTCTACTTTCATATTAACATGAGAGATACGTAAGTCAGATTAATTGATGAGAGCATTAAGTTAGCATTACAAAAACGTATATAAATTAAAAGAAAACTTGTGTATTGCATACCTAAACATAGAACCATTTGAGGACGAAAACAAACTTAGAAATATTCCAATGAAGACAACTATTACTAATAGTTGTTGGAAAACCTTTGAAAACAAATTTTAAATATAAAAATACAATTTTTACATGAACCAATCCTGAAGCACTTACTTTAAGGTATTTCATAGTTTTCCCCGATTTAGGTGACTCATCGGAATTTGTAGCAGCCAAATATCCTTCGGCAAAGGCTATTTTAATATTATCCACCTGCAAAAATTTTTAAATTAAATAATAAAAACGCAAAAACCAAATTTCATACTTCATTTTTCTTTGGTCCTTGTTCACTACTTTTTTGAAGCAATTTTTTTAATGTTTCCGCTTGTACTTGAGACATTTCCGTATCAATTTTTTGTGAGCTTCCGCCGAAAGCCGTCTTTAATCTAGAAAATATTGTAGGATTCCTTTTCATCTCCGCATCAATAGAGCGATCCGTTTTGAAATGTCGAGCAAAACCTCTAAAAATGACACGGTTTTAACGTTTTTCCCCTCTTAATATGCAATAATTTCTACATACATTTGTTGGCCAAATAATGGGACAAGTAACTTTGGATTCATCTGTCCAGATGCACTAAAAGTGATATCAATCAAGTGTTTGGCACGCTTTCGCATGGGTAAGCCGATATCCACACTTACACAAATACTATTTGAGGTAATAGTAGTTTTCGTTCTGGATAGTACATCGTTTATCCGTTGTGGGTTGAAGAATGAACGAGAGCAGGCGTTGTGTTCCATTATTCGTCTAATATTACGAGGAGACTTGTTTACAAGTTGTGACAAGTCTCTCATCAAATCAAATTGGTAAGGTCTATAACAATAAATGGTGGTTGTTATTGTAAAAAGATTTAATTTTTTTTTTTTTGGGGAAGTGTTAATATAAACGCTTATAATGAAATTTAATTCGCAACATTGAGATCTCGTAGAGAACTGTTATTT
Source organism: Bactrocera latifrons (assembly GCF_001853355.1). NCBI lineage: Eukaryota > Metazoa > Arthropoda > Insecta > Diptera > Tephritidae > Bactrocera > Bactrocera latifrons. The sequence goes on from NW_017534864.1 coordinate 846,581, forward strand.
TACAGACATGCTTTTTTTTATCTTATGTGAATGATGAATGATGAGCTTGTTTATCATATTTCTAAATATTATGCATGTTCTACATCCTTTTCGTTTGCGTAAACTATATAGTAACTATATAAAAAATATGCATGTAGTTTTCAACGATCCGGGAAATTTATTGGCTTGGTTACCTTGTTTCCGCTGTTCTCCTTTCACCAGCTGTTCTTGTCCTTGCAATATAGCGATTATGTGTGGGCTTTCGCCCCAGGCTTCCCAAATGTGAATATGCACAAAACATTATTAATTTCCTTTAAATATAATATTTTCTTCTACCAAAAGGCAAACGGAACAAGGCAGGTTTTACGCGATGACAACCAAAATGTCATAATCAAAATTGACCACACTGATTCGCGGGCTGATGGCTGCAAACATCCCTGTCTTAATCAAAAAGGTGGTGTTAAACGCGTTCTAATTTATTACGAGTTGTAAGTATTTGATTTATGTCTCAATTTGTTGATGCTTGATAAGCAACAACGGACTAAAATTTGGAATAATCTTGCATTTGTTTCTTTTAGAAATTAAAAACATTTCTCGACAGTAATGACACACTAAATGTCAAATTTTTTGGGGGTATAAACGTAAAATATTCATATAATAAATAAATTTAGGAGAATATTTTTTAACAAACAGCGCTTGGTCTTTTAACATTTCATCAAAACTTTTAAAGGCCTGCATATAAATATGTAGGTATATAAATATGTACATATATCTTATCAAACCTACATTAATTAAATAATTAGGTTATAATACAAATATGATTTTATTATATATTTCCAAAGATTTAAGGAATTCATCATGAAATAGTTTAATTTGTACGTATGTACATATGTATGTACATGCTTTTGTGTTTTGATATAAAATATAACATATGTATGTATGTATGTACATATATAAATTATATGCAGAGKCGTTTGCGCATTGTAAATATGCGAATCTGTAAGCGTACATTCCGTAGCATCGGAAATAGCATAAGTTTTCTCATTTCACACTGAAAATGCTCAATTCTGCTATTTTCGTGTCCCCTGATGTTAAGTGRTGAAACGCGCTAATAATTTTCTGTGGTGAAACGCACTCATCCAAAACAGTTAAAATCCCAAAATTGAAGTATCCCTAAATTTTTGACATCGTGAACCTTCTCTATAAACAGAGAACGTCCATCATAGAGAAGGCAGAGAACGTCTATCATAGAGAAGGGTCACGTTTCAAATATCGTAACTTTTCGAAGGGGTACTCGGCAGAGATCGTCCAGTTTCACCACAGACAAATTATAAGCGTGTTTCACCACGAAAATAGCAGAATTGAGCATTTTCAGTGTTAAATGAGAAAAATAATGCTAATTCCAATGTTAACAAATTTACGCCTAGAGATTCGTTTATTTTCTATGCGCAACTGACTCGGCACATAATTTATGTACATCCGTAAATATTTGGTATCAAAGCATATACTTAGTATATATGTGCATAAGTRTGYATGTATGTTTATTAAAATTTATGTACATATGTATTTCATTATGATTCCATAAAATCATTAAAAATATAAAAGATAAAGTTTGTATTATTATCCAAATAATTATTATAAGTTAAGGTAATTAGTTTTAAACTTATAT
>NW_017534864.1:848454-860231 GCF_001853355.1 Bactrocera latifrons
ACATACGTCTGCAATAGAAATGTATATTTCTGAGCATAATTTTCATTGAATGCTCAGCTCTGTTCACGCTCCACTGTTAAGATTTCTCCTTCCTTGCTAGCTGTGGTGAAACGCACTCATCGCATTTTGTTAGCTTTTGACAGTTTACACGCCTGTCCGTTGTTGGACCTTCTCTATAAATATACGTTCTCTGCAGATGGTGCTACGTACTGTATGGTCAACCCACGTGTGTCAATACTCTTATTATTTATTGTCAAATGTTTTGTTTTTATCAGGAGCTCTTAAAGTAATTCGAATTAAATATTTGTGGTATTTCTAATAAGTTATGGAGTTAAGTAATTCAATTCAAAATGAGAACAGTTCCGCCGATAAAGAAGAAACAAATAGAAAGCGCCGAAATCCATTTAATACGCAACTACGTAAAGATGATAAGGAACGCCGACAGAAGAAGAAAGCTCGAATAATTGCGAGAAATATAAGTTATAAAGTAAAAGAAGATGCCTTACTTAAACATTTTAGTCAGTGGGGTAATGTGGAGGAACTTAATCTTCTGAAGCGTTCTGATGGAAAATTAGTAGGTTGTGCATTTGTACAGTACAGTGGAGTAAACCAAGCTTCTAAAGCTATCTTAAAAGGAAATAATATGAAATTCCTCGGACGCCCACTGTATATCGATTGGGCATTGGGTAAAGATGAATATACAAATAAAAAGAATGGTCAAAATTCAGGAGAACCAGATGAAAAGAAACCTAAAATAGAACTAAAGGAAGAAAACGAAAAAGAGTCACGAGACTCTTCTAGTGATGAGGTATTTTTATGTGAAATTAGAATTTTGTTTATAAATCGAGTTGGATGCTGTTTTATTACATGTATACTTAAATTAAGTCCAAAAATGCTGAAGATGATGAGCTGGTTGATGATGTACAAAAAAGTGACGAGGATGATGATCACAGGACAGCATACGATAATTCGGATTCAGATGATAAGTCCAAATCAAAATTAAAAATTAAACAGGTGGGCAAAGAAAAACACAAATCGAATGATGTGCAAAATGGTTGTACGATATTTATAAAAAATGTCAACTTCGATGCAGTGGATACTGATGTACGTAAATTATTTCGCAAATTTGGTCCCCTTTATTATGCAATTATTAATCGCGAACCGATATCGGGTCACTCAAAGGGTACAGCCTTTGTAAAGTTTAAGAATAAAGAATCCGCTGATCTTTGTTTACAATCCGGTGGTGAACTTTATTTGATGGACCAACTTCTTGAAATATATCCAGCGTTAAGCAAAAATGAAATTCAAAACCAAGAAAAGCTCAAATCAAATAAAGAAGTTGCAAAGGACTCACGTAACTTATATTTAGCCAGAGAAGGACTTATTATGGCTAATAGCAAGTCCGCTGTAGGGGTATCTGCATCCGACATGATTAAGCGACACAAACTCGAGCAAATAAAAACTCAAGTGTTAAAAAATCTTAACCGGTAAGCATAAACATTTCTAAAAGCATATTTAAATATTCATTAAATTTTTTTGACAGGTTTGTTTCAAGAAATCGGCTTTCTATTCATAATTTGCCTCTTAATTTTGATAACGAAAAGCTGAAGAAAATGGCTATAACTTATACGGGATACAGACCGCATGAATGCAGAGTGATGCGAGAAAATAAAATTACACCTGAACATCCCAAAGGGAAATCAAAAGGCTTTGGATTTATGTCATTCAGCACTCATCAAGAAGCATTAGCAGCCTTAAGAAAGCTGAACAACAATCCATCAATATTTGGAACTCAACATGTGAGTATTACTTGTTCATTTTGTTGTATAAAATAAATTTAATCGTAAAATTTTGTTTACATATTTTTTTTTTTTTTTTGTAGCGCCCGATTGTAGCTTTCAGTATTGAAGATAGAACAGTAGAAAAAATAAAGGAGAAACGTAAAGAAAAGTCCAAACTAAACAATCCAACTTTCAAAGAAAAATTAGAAAAACGAAAAGAAATGCGAAACCTGAAAGGACAAAGAAAATTAAATCAAAATAAAAAAATACCTCAAAGTGACGATAAGGCGAAACTAAAAAAGCATATAAAAAAACTAGAAGAATCGCGTACTGCAAATCAAACTAGTGTGAAAGATAATGAAATAGATGTGTTTGACGATTTCGTTGGTACAGCAGCAAAACCTGGCTCTAACATCCGTTTGCGATCAAATAAAAAAATTGCTGAACAGGCACAGGATCATCGAAAAAATGTAAAAGCAAATAAACGTAAAGAGAAAGCCAAAAAAATTCGCCAAATTCATTTGGCTGAGCGAAACGAGGTTGAGAGGCCAAAACAAGGGAAAAAAGAAGAACACGACGATTTAGAACATCTGGTGAAAAAATATAAACGCATGATAGACAGTCAAGCTAACGTGGGAAGTAGCAGAGAATATGGAGAGAAAACCGATCAAGTCGCACCAAAAAGGACAAAATGGTATTTAGAATAGTATGTGGGCGTTTAGTGGTTTAATATGTATACATATATACATAAATAGATCCTTTGTTAAATAAAATTAAATTTGAAATAAGACTGTTGTTTTTCGACCTTGAAACTAAACTGGCACAACTATTAAAGTGACGTCTCTTAAGATAGGTATGCACGACAGGTAAGTACATCTACCTGCTTTTTTTTAGATAAAAGCTATAGTTCTTAGAGATTTAGAGCCATTTTCACAAGCACATTATAGACCGACAATCTTGACTCAACATTTGATATTGCAAAAATGGCACCGAGAGTATATTTTGAATTTGTTGTTCTCCGTATGACATATGAATCTCATCTGTAAGTATCATTTTATGACACAAAAACAATTTAACTAAAATTAATTCAATTCACCACAGCCACCCGAATCAACCACGTATTAGTTTCACACATAAGAAGAATTCACCTAGTGCATCGCTAATAGAAGCACGAGATTGGGTATATACAGTAACAAAGTACAAATTCTCAATAAACTAATAATCATTTATTTATAGTTTGATCTAGTAATGGCCCGGGAAAGGTCGAAATTACCACAAGGTTCAAAACTTCGATATACAGAGTGGCGAATTCTTTCAGGTGATGCTAAATTGTTTTACGTTGAAGGATTCCGCTACGATAAAATACTTGTGTTTATGGGAGAAGAGTCAAACTATTGGATGTTCTATGAAAATGTACAACGTCCTCGAAGAATTGAGGGCAGTGGCCGACTACCATTGACATATTGTGCATGCTGTTTAAAAAGCCAATATATAACCGTTTTGGACACAATAAAGAATTGTTTATCTAGAAAGCGATAAAATAAAATTATACCGGTTACATAGTAGTAAAAGGAACTGTGCTACTTAATTAATTATTGAATCATATATTTTTCCATATATGAGAATTCACTATCTACACACCACATTTTTACTAAAGACTGACGCAGTGATATATAACAGTGATTGTAGATTATTCCAGCCAATGGAAACGGGATCCATATTTGGCTGGAGGCTTTGGGTAATCATCTGGCAGACCAGGTGTAGCGTCAGGATATTCCTTCTTTATAGCTTTAGGAGGAGCTTCACGTTCAGTGGGGTGAATCTATAAGTAAAACAATGGAGTTACTAATTTTAACTATATATAAATAAACGTTTCACCTTTGCTCGAGTAAAGTAGCCATATTCAGGACGATCAATACCCAAATTATCGGATACGCATTTATCAAAAGCACCTTGTGTTTTTCGGCAACTGTAACAAAATATAACGAAAACGTAAAATATAAAAGCGATTACAGTAAACAGTAATAAATTATAATCATCACTCACTGTCCAAAAGCCATATTGCCGCTGCTTTTGTCTAGACAAGTTGCATATTGAAGGAACTCTTCATGGCAAGTTTTTTTTACTTTCCGGAAAAAGTCCAAAGCGCAGCTAGTTACTGCTTTGCCTTCATTAATGCATGCCCGGGGGTCATCTAACTCATGTCGACATAGCATAAATTCCTGTAATAAAATTTGTTTATCATTTATCAGCTGGATACAAAACAAATGTTCCGACACAAACACGTTGAGGTTAGAGCTCTTGGTAAAAATTATATAACTAAATGTTAGTGAACTAAAATTCCAAAATAATTATTTTAAACAACAATAAGAAAAATATTATTATTATTTTTTAATTAATTACTTCGCCACTTACATTATTCTGATTTTCACAATGTTTCCCCAAATGAAATGCACCAGCTCGAAGGGCCGAAGTGGACAAATTCAACTCTTGCACTGTTAACTCTTCATCAGTGGGCAACGTGATATCATTAGTAATTACCATATTGCCTCTAGATTGTTATTATATCTTTGCTGAGCCAAATGCCACTACAGAACCAAAAGCGGCAAATATTTATTATTTTGCTATATCGATAATTCAGAAGTTTCCAAAACAATTTCCCAAGAGTCGGAGATATGTGCATATGTTATTTTTCGATAACGTATTGATGTTGTGGCTCATAAGTTGGTTACACTATACGATTATTATTTATAGCTGGTTAGATAGATAGATAATAAATGAGGTTTGCACCGAGATCTAAGCTTTATTGTTTCCTCTCCTGAGTTATAACGAATCATATTGCCTAGTCATTGATGAATTCCAATATACTGTTAGGTGCTATTGAGACAATGAGACCCTATTTGGAAATATGGAGTAAATTTTTGGAATTGCATCCTCCGATTTCGGGGTTAAAATGGGTATGTACGGATGGAGGAGGTCCTCCAGATCAAGAAAATATATATATGTATATAGTTGCCGCTGACTTATGGTTTTTGAGATATTTGCATTTAAAGTTTAAAAATTCAACTATTTAAAACCTTTGTTTCTCCGAATTATAATGAATTTTACACTTTTATTTTTAACTTTAATTTTCACTACCATTTCACTTATTCGTTTCTAACCATTTATTTTATATTAAATAGTATAAAAATAACTTTTATTGGCACAATTCCGATTTCTTTGGCGCCGCGATATGAAGGTACCGTTGGAAAGAGAAGTTCTCTTGATTAAAAAATATATAGGGTTATAGGAATAGCAAACGCTTAGTTTAGGAGATATCCGACCTTAAAGTTCAAAAATTCCCAAAATTCGAACATTTCGAGAAGCTGTTTAACCACATCAAACACACTTTATTCACAATTTTCTCTTCAAATTAATTAAATGAAACTACAAACTTTTAAATAAATCCACATTTTACACTCTTAGCAGGTTTTTTGCCTAATACTATGTTCGGGCCGTGGGAAAAACTGGTTTTCGCACGAAAAGTTGTGTTTTCGTCCATGTAAAATCTGTTAAACGAAAACACAGTTTTCGCTGAAAACAACTTGAAAACTTGCATTCCACTCATTATAACCGGTGCCTGCTCTAGTTTAATCGATGTTTTTGGAAGACATGTTTTGCCGGCCCTAAATTGTCATTTGATATTTTTTTACATTCCACATATAAATACAGCTGCCGCTTGGTATTCTTATATTATGGGGATTCTCTTGCTCTTGTAAAACCTTGCACCGTGCAGAAATTACAGAATTTTCCCTTTGGTGCAACGGCACAACAACAAACACACACAGAAAATTAATTGCATTGGTTGTAAAATATGTCAGATCAAAACCCATGTTTATTTTCTTGCCGTCATATTATATATAACTAGATTCTACAATGGTTGCTCCAGAGATAATGAGATGTTTAACTCCTCTCTCACTGGAAGTGAGAGAACAATTGCTAAACTTCAAAACCACCTAAACTTTGACAGTTGATCGAGTTCAGGAGGCTTTGACGTTTAACAATTGGAAACGAGCGATGGCCAGATTGAAATCTTAGCGAAAAAATACGTAAGCGGAGGGATTTGTTGCATCGTTCAATACCACTTGTAAAAAATGTAAAACAATGAAAATTAAATAAATTTGTGAAATTTAAAGGTATTTGATGAAAGGTTTTGTAATTTGAAGCATCATAGATTATTTTCAATGGAAAATGATTAAAAACATKTAATGATTGAGAGCTAACAACCTTAAATCCTTTTATTGGGTATTGAAAGGTCAAAAGTCGGTTGTTCTAATATACTTTAAAAAAATTTAAATAGTTTCTCCATATAATAAATAACCACTATATAATAATTTTTATTCGTACTAAATGTTGGTTGTTTTATTTAAAATGCCCAAAAAATAGCCTTTTTTCTGATCTGGCCATAATGGAAAATGTCATAAAAAACGCTAATTTTGAGGCGCTCTCACACTGGAATAAGTTTAACATCCCTTTATTCCTGGTTGTCAGTGAAAACTCATCGAAAACACACATTGTCGGTCGGAACGACTTAGATTCCACAACATACAAATGTGTTTTCAAAATGTTTTCAATGTCGGTCCGAACATAGTATACGAAATCTTAATTTTAAAAATTACATTTTACACTCATAGTGAACACCATTTGTGTACTCAAAATTTCGACGAAATGGAGCGCCATGTGATAATAAGGAAATTCGCTGAAATTCCTTTTTTCCCAAAAATTCCTCTATCCATGCATATGATTATGTTCTTTATTTAATGTAATAAACAAATAAGTAATATTATTTAATAGTATTATATATATTGTCCCCTAATATACAAAACAACACTTATTATCAAAAATAAATGGAAATCGCTAACAGATATAATAAGCAAAATTGAACCAATTTATAACGAAAACTCTATATATTTAATTAATTTTTTTACGCAGAGTACAATGCGAAAGTACTTCAGTAACCCCGGGTATTCGCTCGACCAGGGTTATTTTTTTAGAGCGCGGCCGAAAGCCGTCAACGCAGAAAGGATTACTACACAAAAGTACTTCAGTCATTATGATATTATATAAATTTTATAATATTATCATAGGGTTTTAGTTATTTGTGTGTCTTAAATATAAATCACATATTATACATATACATATGCAGATGGAAAAAGTGTTCACAACTCAATTATAACTTGAAAAATGTTGGAAAGTATTTTTTATTGTAATTAATGTAGAAAAAAGGATCACGCAAAAAAGCAAACAAAGAAAAATCGTTAAGAATTATACATGTTTGGTGTTTAAGATGTGGCTCTCATTTTCCTCATAATTGTAAACAATCTAACTTTTGCAACGACGAGTGTGCTAAGTGATTTTTAAATTAATAAATTTAGGTAAAATATTACAAAATAAAATTAAAATTTGAACTTATTTCAATGTTTAGAGTTTATATTTAAAAACACAAAAGGGCTGCATTCTAACTAATAATCTGTATTACCTTACGTACGTATTCTACAGAAGAACCAAAAGAAATTAAGAAAACAAATAGTACGCATATGACAGGAATAAATAATACATAGTTTTTCGCATAGAATTCCTTTCTGCATTGGCGCACTTCGGCTGCGCTTAAAAGAAATAACATTGGGCTGACCAACACCTGGACGTGCTTAGCTCTTTCGCGTTGAACTTCCTTTTTTTCGTATTGTAAGTAGAGATTGCTTTAAGTGACTATCGCTGAGTAAGGCGATACTTTCGGTGCGATAGTTGCGTTGGAGGTTTATCTCTACATACCTATAGAAAAAACTTCCGCTTGGAAGATGCATTGAAAACTTTCCATAGATATGGAGAGTTTGCTAAGTGTCCTGTGACTCTTGCAATAATTCCCTCCGGCGTTTTCGAGTAGTCGGTTTACTACTTGATTGTGCTATCCCTTAGCTGTGGGTCAAGCGTGGAACCATTACATTCAGTGAAGTTTACCATCTTGGTAATGTTCTCCCTTGGGAAAAAAGCCTGTGGTATTTCATCACACGATGACCTTCATTTGCTGAAACGAGATTACCTCCTTCTGTCAAACCCGGACATTTGAAACATTGTATGTTTGGCTGCTTGAATGATAAGTAAATAAGGCAGAGTGAGTTCCAGTAGCTTTGACTACTGACAGGTCCACATGCTGTTTCCACGCAGATTGGAATTCAGAGCGAAGTCCAGATAGATACCTACGCAGCGCTTGCTCTTGAGTGTCGAGTTGTGCCAACTAACGACGTGGCCTCACATAAGTAGTTCTTAATCATATAGTCGCACAACATTTTACGTCCAGGTATGATAGAACTAACCACATATATAAGTTGCTTGCGTTTAGTCGGGCGAAAGAACTGTACCTCCTTCTCGGCTTTTTGCATTAGCCCCACAATAATTCCGCGGAGACAATTTCTTTTCAGCTTCATCGTCGTCCTCCAGCCCAAGGAAGAGAGAATAGTCGCCCAATTGTGTCAGAAGTCGTACCATAGTCGTACCGTATTGAGCGCTCCACCACCAGGCCACTCCACACATTTTATTCTATAGGAAGGAAGACTATTAAAAAATAACGTCTAGACAGTACACAGTAACTTCTTCTTTTTTAATTCTTTCAGTATTCCTCCAGCATTAAATTTGTTCAGTATTCCGATTCCACGGTACACGTATTGCACGAATTTTAGAATTTTCCAATTGGTGGAACACATCAACAATATACACGAAGAAATATATTTGCAATGGCTGTAAAATATGTCATGGCTGTCATTTTATATAAAGCCATATTTCGGCGTTAAATTGTTGAGGAAAGCAAGTTTTAAATAGATTTTATAATTTTTACTTAAATTATAAAGATTTGTTACAGTTCTTTGTTAAAACTGAATGCAAAAGGTGCGCCAATTCAGAATAGTCATTCTCAATAAATTGACCGAAGCAGCCGTTCATATATCACTAGATTCTGCAATGGGTGCACTCATGGCCTTGCATATTTCAATATCGGATTTTTCCATTTTGTGTCATCGTTCAATCGTGCAAGAGCAAGAGAATCCTTCTATTGTTTAAAATGTAACTTATTTGCAACAAGAGCGTTTTCTCTGAAATTCGCGAATATCTAAAATGAATAGAAATATTTTTTGTAGTGGTTAAGTTATCTACATTATAGTTTTAAATTAATATCTAATGGTTATTAAAAGTTGAGGCCTACAATATTTAGCTTGATATGTTAATAAGACGATATAATCATGTTATATGCAGTAGTTAGCGTGGATTTCATGTCTGAACTACCCGGCGGTGACTTTGTAGGCAAAGGAGTGTACCGCTCTGCAAGTTCTCCTCATGGAAGAAATGTACAAGGGGTGTGAGAATGCGGTAATTCTTCCATTGGGTGCACTTCAAAGGCGGGATTATGCAGGTCGACTGCAAATATGAGGAAGTGTTATCTGGCTATAGGAGATCGCTCCCAAGCTTGTAGGGTGGTAAGGCCCCATCCTATGTGTGAAGAAGGGGGAGGACTTCCCTTTGAATGATCGGTTCCTAGATGTCGAAAGTGCCTTTGACAACACTTGTCACAACCGTGTGGCAACGGCACTGGAAAAAAGGAATATCATGACACTTGTGCGCAGATGGATAGGAGCTGTACTGCGCATTAGAATAGCCGAGACCACAATAGAAGATACCAGTACTGGTCTCGATACTATAAGGAGCTGCCCACAGGGAGGAGTGATATCCCCCCTTCTGTGGACCCTCGTCGTGAACGAACTAACTAACAATAGAATGCGCTGTCAAGGATATGCGGCCGGCAGGATTATCATAGCCAGAGGAAAATTTGAAGATACTCTCCGCGATACCATACAAAGGGGACTTGGCCCGAAAAAGGCTTGGTTCAGAAGCGTTGGACTAAACATCAACCCCTTGAAGATGATCATCGCCTCGTTTACGAGGCGCAGGTTTCTGCCTGGCCTCAGGAACCTAACACTCGGGAGCAGATAGATACAGATGACTAATATGGTCAAATACTTGAGTCAAAGTCACGAAGGCACTGATGTGTGCACTCGGCTTGCTGTTAAATCCTGGGGGTGGAAACCAAGGATTATCAGATGGTTGTACACCATGATGGTGAACAATTATTACTTATGGAGCGGTAGCTTGGGCTCCAAGACGTCGATAGGCCTTGAACTATCGAAGCTTCAAAGACTCACCGGCGTCTGTATGTCGGGAGCTATGCGCACATGTCCGACGGCGGGACTTCTTGCTGGAACTCACCCCACTACACCTAGTAATCGGTCAAGTTGCCAAACACACTCTGCTCCAAATGACAGCAGAGGGATTTGGCAAAAAGTGGCCATACATGACGCTCATGTGCGTTCGATCGGTAAGTGTTCTATTGCGATTTACTCGTGTATGGGCTTGTGCTCATACCAATCCAAATGTTTGAATTGTAATGATCGGCGTGCACACAAGTTGTCGCTGTGTGCACACAAAATCTCATCTCATACTATGTTCGGACCGACATTGAAAACATTTTGAAAACACATTTGTAWKKTGTGGAATCTAAGTCGTTCGGACCGACAATGTGTGTTTTCGATAAGATTTCACTGACAACTATTAAAAGCGGTATTCTCTTACTCTTGCAAGATTGCACGATGACACAAAATGYAAAAATCCTTTACCGAAATATGCAAAACCAAGAGAGCACCCAGAAGCAGAATCTAGTGATATATGATGGCAGGAAAATAAACATGGGTTTTCTCAATCTCAAGAAACACTTATTTAAAAAGGGTCTATCTTCTTATGCACCTAGCTGAGACGTTGTGAGTTAGGAGAGGGCACAATAGACCTTATGGCGCGGTGCAATCCTCATTTATTTATCTAATCTAATTTAATCTAAATATTTAATAAAAGTTATTTTTGCTCTATTTAATATAAAATAAATGCGTGGAAACGGTATGTGTGCGCATGCAGTTTACTCGTGTATGGGCTTGCGCGCGTACCGATCCATGTTCGCGAAAATGTTTGATTTTTTACGATCGGTACGCGAACATGTGTGTCGCGTATGGCGTTGTGTGTGCACAAAATCTCATTTCGCTCGTGTGGCCGAACAGTGAAGATCGCGGACGAACAATGGCAAGTGTAAATAAAGATTTTGGATCAGAATTTATTGATCTTTAAAAAAATGAAGTCGCAAAACAAAGTTCGGAGAAACGAGAAATAAAGAGCAAGTGCAGAAAATATTTATATACCAACATTGTACTTTGAAAGTTTGAAGTTTCTTAAGGACCAAGAAATTCAAATGGAAGGTGTTTCGTCGTTTGAGGATTGCGACCATGAAGAAAGAGTAAGTAAAAAGAAAAAATATTGTACATTATTAAGTTTTATTTTGACATTTTATAGAAATTTTTTTTGCCACCCAACGGCTCCAACTGTAATAAAATAGTTACAAAATTTGTTACGAATAATTGCTGCATTTTGTGATATATTTCCATATCTTTTAACAAATGTACATTCTTTTGTTTATTTTGTTATACACAATAAATTCCAAGAAGTGCAACAAACTTTTCCGCTTGCCTGCCGCAAGATGTTAACTGTGTGAAGAACGAACGCAAAATGGATTTGTGTGTTGTGTATGGGCTAAACGAATTCACACAGATCGAACGCATATGTGTGTCGTGTATGGGACCTATAAGTGAATAGTAAGTAGTCAGAAATTATGAATTTACCTCAAAATGTCTCAAATAGAGACTGGTTAAAGAATCCAGCTACTAATAGTGCGATTCTGTACTGTGATACAGTCACTAGTCTCTAAGTTTGAGATTTTAAGTTAGAGACAATTTTTGTAACTTGAGACGATTTTCCTATTCTGTAAACGACCTCACAAAATTTATTATATTTCATTATTCATTATTTGTTTTTAAACTTGAATGAAAATAAATACATCAAACATTCACCGTCGAACTGTCATCGTAACCG
>NW_017534864.1:866526-871839 GCF_001853355.1 Bactrocera latifrons
GGCCGATAGCCCATGATGCTAGTGCTGCGTATTTTCTTAAGTTTGTATAATAATTGTATTATTATGTAAGCTTTTATAAAATAAAAWAAAAATAAATAAATACGTCAAAAAAATATTATTTTTTTTTAACTTAATCAAATATCATAATTACCAATAAAAATAAAAATATTTGCGTCATAATGTTTACGAATTTTATGGAAAATTTATTTATTTTTAACCTTTTCGTGTTTGAGTTGCTTACAATATATAGAAAACGATAATCGATTAACATCTATTTTGATCTCTATTCAGTATATTCAAAATAGCAGGCGAGAGCTCTTTTTAGTTTTGTGATCTGCTAACTATCAGGTGATAAATTTGAGACAATATTTTGAGACTAACACTGGAGACTGTTTAGTAACTAGTCACAAATTGAGACTTTACTTCAAAATTTCTCAAATAGTGACTAGAAACTGCTTACAGAATCGCGCTATAAGACTTACCCGATTTGGTAAATGTTCAGGAGAGCGGCTTTTCCGAGAACGTGCACCAATTTTCACGGAAAATTCGAGCGCTCGAAAATAAATAACCCTGGTCGGTCCAAAACCCCGGTGTTCATAATTTTTCTGTGTGCATCTTCTTCTTCTTTCTGCAATAATAATGAAATAAATAAATTTTCCTATTATATATTTCTCATTTTTACCAATTCTCGATCAGTCTCGAATATTGAGAATATCAATACAGGGTGGCTGATGAAAGCCGCTACCAAAAAAAAATTAAATAACTTTTTTCCAATTTAATGAATCTGGTTAATTTTTATTTTTTTATTTTGAGGATTGACTTTTACATTTAACAAAAATGGATAACTGGGACACTGAAACAAGAATTTGGATTGTCCGCCGCTATCACGCACTGGAGTCCGTAGTTTCGGTTCAAAGAGGGTATAGGCGCACGTTTGGCGGCAATCATCCGTGCAGATGGACCATAAAGAGACTTGTAAAAAATTTTGCCGAGAATGGGACAGTCAACAGAAGACCTTACCATCGAAACCCTTCAGTAGCTGTTGTAGCTGTAGCTGCTGCCATACAAAACAATCCACGTGTTTCGACAAGAAGCTTATCTGCTCAAATGGGTGTAAGCAGACAGTCATTACAGTCAATTATGCACAAAGATTTGGACTTATTCCCATATAAAATTCAAATGGCTTGGAATTTTGCCAGAAGATGCTTCAAATGCTTTGTGGTTTCAGCAAGATGGTGCAGCTCCTCACATAGCCAAACCTGTTATGACAGAATTGAGACGAAAATTCCTAATAAGCTGATATCCAGAAACTCCACATTCCGTTGGCCACCTAGGTCGCCTGACCTTACTGCACCTGACTTTTTCTTGAGGGGTTATTGCAAACAGGAAGTCTACAAAGCAAAACCAACAAATTTTAATGAACTAAAGCAATCCATTCGAGAAACAATTGTTGCTATTAATGTCTCAACTGTCCAAGCAGTAACGAACAACTTTTTGATAAGACGCCGCCCATGTATCAACGAGCAGGGGGGGGTCATTTAAATGCCATTATTCTTAAAACTAATTAAGCTATATTTAATAAAATTAAATGAGCTTTCACATGAATAAAAGAAAAATGAATTTAATACACTGAAAAAAAAATTATGTGAGTTTCTTAATGTAGCAAAATTCATCAGCCACCCTGTATTTTAATTTATTTTCATTTTTCCAATTATTATTATTTTTCTATTATGTATTTCTCATTTTTGCCAAGTCTCTTTCAGGCTCGAATATTGAGAATATCGATATTTTAATTTCTTTATATTTTTCCAATTATTATTATTTTCCTATTATGTATCTCATTTTTATCAACTCTCGTTCAGTCTCGAATATCGAGAGTATCGATATTTCGAAACCGATCACTGCTTGTATCACTAGTGCCCGATTGAATTTCAAACAGTGATGCCATTTATAGTGTAAATATCGTGCAAAATCGTAGTTTTTTTTTTATTGTTTTTATTGCAAAAAAACCTAAAAATAGATAACGCGCAATATATATTCGTAAATTGGAATTAAAAACACGAAATTTAAGACATTTCCCGTGAAAATTGGTGCACGTTTTAGGAAAAGCCGCTCTCCTGAACATTTACCAAAACCGAGTATTTTAAAATAGTTCCCATGAAAACTGGTGCATGTTTTCGGGAAAGCCGCTCTCCTGAACATTTACCAAAAAGTAAAACATTAATATACAAAGGTTTCTGCTTATGGACGAGCTTTAAGATGTATATCCAACAGGTTCATGAAAAAATCGTTAATCGGTTCGCTTAATATCGATAACTTTTTACACATTTATTTTGCAATCCGCGTTTGTTGAAGAACATTTGACTATGGAAAGTAATCCGTTTAGGCAAAAGCCGGGATTTCCCAAGAAAGACAAGCAGTTTGGAGAGTCCCGGAATAAAGTTGATACTCGGGGTAAATTGAACAAGAAGGAGAAAGAATGGGGTATACAAAAATTTACGCCAGTTGTGAAAACTCAATTACCAACCCCATGGTCAACCTTCAAGAACGAAATAATTCAGAAACAGCAAGAGGAGGCAAAATTACTAAACAATCCAAACATGGAAAGTGAAGAAGCCAGACAGTTTTTGAAGAAACGAGATCAAAATTTTCGACGTACGGAAATAGTTGAAGGCCGAAAAGAAGACATCAAATGGGAAGACTTTAGTGAAAAAGCACATAAGAAGAGCAGCGTAAAAAGAAAACGTAGAAAACAAATTAAGAAAATCCAAAGAAATAATAATAAATCCCCTATTACGAAAAATTCCTTTCCTGTAGTAGATGAAACAATTTTAAACAACTTTGACAGCAAAAAACTTACTTCCCACCAAAATAACAGAATTCGGAAAATGATTACCAAAACTACTTATTTGGCCCGAGGAGCACCAATTGAATCAGTAGTGAATGATTTGAAACGACGAGGACTTAAGCCTGCGAGAAACTTGTGTGATGCATATTAAGTTAAGAAGTATTTACTTATGTTACATTTATAAACACGCAACTTTGTTACTAAGTTAACCCGTATTCGTTTAATTTTATTTTGAAAAATATGTCTATATCTAAAAACGCGTCGTTAGGTTTAAAAATGTACGAGTAAGGTCTATGTATGATGTAGCCGGACATTTCATAATTTTATTACAAGAATTAATGCCGGTTAAATACATTCGATTGTTAACAACATTTGTTTTAATGAGGGTGTAACCGAACATTTTCTCACAACTTGCAAGGTTCAATGGGATATTTTTTACAGCAAATGAAACATTTAGTAGAACATTTTTACAAAATTAATACATTTAACATTTTGTTTGACATCCTTTGGCATCAATAACAGCCTGAAGTCTTCTATTCATAGAATTTACCAAATTTCTGGTTACTTCAGAAATATTAGACCAAATGTCCTGAATGGCAATCAGGTAGTTTCTGTTATGCATAGGTCTTTTTCTTAGTTCAGTTTTTATATGAACGCACAACTGCTCTATCGGGTTTAGATCCGTACTTTGGGCCGGGTGTGGTAAAGTATATCAAGTAGCCAATCCTTGACCCCCGCTGGGTGTCTAGGATCGTTATTATGCACCAGATAAAAACTACGTGGTGGATACAATATCGTTGCAGTTTCGGGTAAGTGTTTGAAAATATCTAAATGCCGTGATTTAGTCAAGGTTTCACACAACATGCACAAAGTTCCTGGCCCTTAGCTGCCATTGCTCTTCAAACCATGGTTCTACCGTCACCATCGTGCAGTAAACTACAAAAAAATATTAAAGAAAAATGGAGAACGGGTAAAATAACTATTTTAATTAATGTTAAATTAATATTAAATTAATTTTAATTAATATTTTTTATAAATTTTTAGAAAAAAGTAAAGTTACAACAAAGAAGCAATTTGAAAAATTGGTGGAGTTAATGGAGAAGTTTCCAGAAGTCGGAAGAGGAAAGACACAATTTGGAAACAATAAATTCAAAACCAAAGAATTGTGGGAGAGTGTGGCACTGCAGTGAAATTGTTCAGGGCCGCCAAGCAGAACTGCCTACGATTGGGGACGAGTAAGTTATGGCTATGACAATAAAAATATTAACTAAAAATAAAATTTTTTTATTAGGTGTGGATTCACTATAAGCAAATTTAAAGAAAAAACTTGCCAACAACAGGAATAACTTCCTTGCGACTGGTGGTGGACCGTCGCTGAGCCCAATGGAGGAGAGCGTGGCCCAGCTCATTCTCAGTCATTTGAATTTTAATCCATTGGGCACAAATACGTTGTTCAATTATTTTTTAGAACATCTTTAATTACTAAAGATATCGTTGGTTGCGCCAACCCAATGTTAAAATCATTTCCACTGCATTTTTGATAACCACCGTCAGCAAGGAAACGCAGAGTTGCGCATAATTTTAATATGGGAGGTATGGCCGTTCCTGTTGTTGTTGTTGTTGTTGTAACGGCAGGAATTCTGTCGAGTTGACAGTCCTTGACCGGATAAAAATCCGGGTCCGTTCCGGTTTTCGTAGACCCGACTGTCGTAGGAACGGATGGCCGTTCCTCGCACACGTTTGTGGTAATGTTCCTTCATCTCATTCAGTAAAAAACAAAATGCTTCTTTATTTATCGAAAATAACTTGTGAATCTGCAACAAATATTATTAAAAAGCCACTCAATTGTGAGAAAACTATGGCTAACTATGCATTTGGAATTGTGAAAAAACTATGGCTTACTATGCATTTGGAAGCTCCAATGGATTTGAACGATCACGATGGCTTTTCCGTATACGTAGCACATCAATTTTGCCCCCAATATTTTCGTCAATGTAATATAGATCAACACTTATATCCATTTTTTATTCATTTTAATGTTTATTCACTTTTTCGCGAGCGACAACTGAATTCAATTGTTTCGATATGTCGTTTAAAAAATTTTAGCTGTTTCACCAGAGAACGTATATTTATAGAGAAGGTCCAACAACGGACAGGCGTGTAAACTGTCAAAAGCTAACAAAATGCGATGAGTGCGTTTCACCACAGCTAGCTAAGAAGGAGAAATCTTAACAGTGGATCGTGAACAGAGCTGAGCTTTCAATGAAAATTATGCTCAGAAATATACATTTCTATTTCAGACGTATGTTAGCCTTTTGCATATAATTCTATACGTTTACATACATGCAATCATATTAATTGATATTGAATATCATTTTGCGAGTTTTTGTGAATGCATGCAAAATTGATAACTTCATCAGTAAATTATGCTATTTTCAAAGTAACATTTGTAGTTAATGTACAAA
>NW_017534865.1:0-10269 GCF_001853355.1 Bactrocera latifrons
TTGAGTGGTTTACTTTATCAAAAGCTTTACTAAAATCTGTGTATATAACATCAGTATTCTTTATCTCCCTAAAGCCCGTTGATACATGTGATACAAGTTCAAGCAAATTGTGGATTTCCCTTTACGAAAACCGTGCTGAGAACAAGAAATTAGTGGAGAGATCCGGAGGGTTATGTCGTCTGTTATAATTGCTTCAAAAAGTTTAGGTATTGCAGACAACTTTGCTATTCCCCTATAGTTTTCAATAGATGATTGATGATAGATTGGCCCCAATTCCGTGCTAAAATTTTGTCAAAATCCTAATTCCGTGCTAAAGTGATCCTTATTCCGTGCTACATTAGAAAAGGTTCTTATTTCAACTATTCCTAGCAAATTTTTAATAAAACTTACGCAGTTTATACGTGATAAATACGATATAAATCACATAGAAAATTGCTTAGATAAAATAAAATAACTGCAAATATTTTAATGACATTATTTGTCAGCTATGCATTTGATGCGATATATAACCATAAAATAATAAGTGTTTAGTCAGTAAAACTGTATACATTCAATTACTTGCACGTGAAATAAAATAATTTCAATTACATTAATATATATAAAGTCAGTCCAATATTAAATTTTAGTTTATTACATATCAGGTATTGAAAATATTCCTCTCTTATTTATAGGCTGAGGTAAATAAATTTTTTTAACTACCACCGGCGTCGTATTCTAAAATATCTTCTTTTTCTGGCCAACGCCAGTTAGATCCACTCATTGTCATGGTTTTGATTTGAAATTTTTTTGGATTCCCTTTAGTAACTTTTAACACCTGCCCAGGAAATTTCTTTACCTTATTACAACATAGTCTCCTGGATTAAAACTATTAATCCGCTGCACTCAATAAACGGTTTAAGCTTTTCAGCCGGCAACTTTTTCTCAAAACTTTATAAAAATTCTTCGGAATTAGTTTCGAGTGTTTTCGTTGCTTCATAGTTCTCTGAAATTTCTGCAATATACATGTTTGGTACTCTGATTATATTGGATGTGTCTCTGATGTCAGGTTTTAAAATTTTATTGTAAGCCTCTGCATTTTCATTAAACGGAAATATGCCACAAGCCTTAAAACCGTTTTGTAGTATATCAGAAGTGATTGCAGATTGTATGCATTTCTGAACAATACGTCCGAAACCTTCCCGTTTTATTCATTGTCCATTATTTATCATTCTTCAATTTTGTATTTGCTTTCTCCAGTCATTTTTTAAACTATGAAATTCTGCAACATCCATTGGTTGCATCAAGTCCGTCGAGTTTGGAAGAAGCGCTATAAGTATGATTCCTTGCTTCTTGTAAAACTCAATAAGATGCAGCGACAAACGTGACGTGTGCCCATCCAAAAATATTACGATTGGGAGTTGTATATTTTCTTTCGGGATAAAGGGATAAAACACATTTGTTATATATTCATAAATTGTTTCGCAGGTCATCCAGCCTGAATCCGGCTTTCCAATAGCCTAATCAGAAGGAAATTTGGAAAGTATGTTGGATGGAAGTCTTTTGTACATAAAGAGAGCAAAAGTTGGCATCATTTTACCGGAAGCGGAAGCTCCTCTGCATAATGTAAGACATTCTTTATCATCATTGCCAGATCTGAAGTATACATGTAGATTTTAGTTTATTTGAATGAAGCTTTTAGTTTATTTGAATGTAGCTTTAAGTTTATTTGAACAAGAAAATGTATTTTAATTAAAAGTGAACGAAAAATTCAAAAAGTAACAAGGCTTCTTTTTACTGCTCGATCAGTCGCGCTCGTCGTCTCGTCTACTACTCGTCGTCCTCAATTCAGTGAGATGATGCAACAACTCGCTCAGGCAGCTCGCTCAGGATAGAGTTGACATCCCACATCTCGGCCATCATGCTAGGCATTCGACTCGAATGTGCCACTGACTATATCATTCTCCGGCCAAGGCTTCATATACTCTGCACATGTTGTCGTGCGTTTGGCTCCTTCGCCGTCACCGACTCCTAAAACATCGTACGTGTTGTTTGCTTTTGTTTTTACCACGCTATATGGACCCAAAAACTTTGGTTTAAGCTTTAACCCTCCACCGAACTGCGTACGTTTAATCGCCATATTTGTAGCGGGTTGCTGGCTTGCGACGAAGGTTATAGGATTTTCAATTTTCGTCTCGTAATTTAAGTATTTGTTGTTTCGCATCTTTTCTCATTATGTCACGGCCGTCGTTGTAGCTCTTCACGATTTCGTCTTGAACTAGCTGATTTACATCATGGTCGTCTTTAGTACGCATTTTAGTACCTACTAATAATTCAAACGGTGTATGACCAGTGCTTCTTGTGTACGTTGAGTTAAGTGATTTTTGTATTTTGTATTTCGGATCTTCACTTCTAGTTCCGGTATAAAATATTCTTTGGTTATAAGTTCTTTCGTTTTCTTGACTCCGAAGTGCCCTCTTTCGTGCGCTAGCTTGATGATGGCTCTCTGCATTTCTTGAGGTACCACCAACATTTCAACGTCATCGATCAACTTGTACAAAACGTCCCCCTTATTGAAATAGTCGTCGTATGCAGAGTTATGCTTTAGTACTTCCCTTATCGTTCGTAGCTCTTCGTCTTGGGATTGCGAGCGATAAATTTTTGTTAGTAGGTATGCTTTCACTGTTGATACTTAGCACGGCATATCTGCTCAAAGCATCGACATGTCTCATTTGCGAGCCTAACCTGTGCTCCACTACGTAGTCGTATTTGTGCAGAAAGAGTACTCATCTAGCCACCCTGGTGCACAGATACCTTTTTTCCAATGTCTTTGTGAAGGCTTTGCAGTCTGTCACCAATTTAAAGTGCAAACCGAGTAAATACACTCTAAATTTTTTAACGCCTCGATAGCTGCCAACACCTCTACCTCTTAGCTCGAATATTTCTTCTCTGCATCTGCTGTCTTTTTGCTCATGTA
Organism: Bactrocera latifrons; assembly: GCF_001853355.1. Taxonomy (NCBI): domain Eukaryota; kingdom Metazoa; phylum Arthropoda; class Insecta; order Diptera; family Tephritidae; genus Bactrocera; species Bactrocera latifrons. Next base: position 2,954 of record NW_017534865.1, read on the forward strand.
ATACACAGGGTGCCACTGTTTGTCTTCTGGTGATTTTTGTAGGAGTACCGCACCGTAACCATCGGCGGACGCGTCTGTGTGCACCTCTGTTTCATAACGCTGATTAAAAATATTCAAAACTGGTTTCTGGCTCAAAAGCTGCTTCACCGTCTCAAATGATTTTATTTGCTCTTCTCTCATTTCGAATTTCCTATTTTGTTTTCTCCTCACTAAGCGGTTTAGTTATCGCCGAAAAGTTTCTTACGAATTTTCTAAAGTAATTAGCGAACCCTAGAAAACTTTCTAATTGCTTAAGGTTTTGTGGAAGTTTATATTTTAACAAGGATTCGGTTTTACTTTGGGAAGGCGTAATTTGCTGATTTTCAATTGTATGACCAAGGAACTCTACTTTTCTTTTAAGAAACTGACATTTTTTAAAGTTTGTTTGCAGTCCATGGTCTCTACATACATTAAACACTTTTTCTAAATTGTTCAAAGCCTCACTTTCATCACTAGCTGGTATTATGATATCATCAATGTACGACAGTGCAATGCCGCTTCGCATTAAGTCACGGAAAATTGCGTTGATATGTCGCTGAAAAACACTCGGCGAATTTGCAAGACCAAACGGCACCTTTAAGAATTGATACAGACCACATGCGTAATAAACGACGTGTATTTTTGACTACTCTTTGCCACAGGGACATGAAAAAAACCGTTCTTCAGGTCAATTGTACTGAAGACTTTCGCGTCTTGTAGTCTATCCAATTGGTCTTCTATTAGTGGTAGTGGAAATCTGTCTTTGATGATTACCTTATTCAATCTACGGTAATCCACACATAGCCTAGATGTACCATCGCGTTTTTTGACAAGGACAATCGGACTACTATACTCCGATTCCAATATCTCAATTATACCCTCACTAAGCCATTGCTCAATTTGGTCGTCTACAACACATCGCTCACTAAAAGGCAATCTGCGTGGGGTACAAAATATTGGGCTTTTGTTTTTAACAACTATGTTCATTTGTACATTGGTAGATTTACACTTATTTGGTTTGTAGTCTTTTACCAGTTCAAAAACTTTTTGTCTAGCATACGCACTAGCACCTACGTCAATATTTATTTTATCATCACTCTCTAGTTCAATTTCAATGTTAAACACAGAAAACGCCTTATTTTCATTTTCACTATTCAATTTTTTTCTAATAAGTCCTGAAGGGTTAATTTTTATTTCGGCTAATAAACAAAAGTCAGCACCGATAATCATATCTACTTCCAAAAACTCCGTTGCCACCACTTGGAACAACAAATTGTAATAGTCATCGTCAATTTTTATTGTTTTTTCTATTTCACCCATTGGTTTAAAATTACATTTTTTACCAAACCCAGTTAACAGAATTTTTGATTCACTCATTGCCGGCCTATTTAATGTCTTGTATAAATCGAATGATATTATATTAACTTTGCTACCGGTGTCAAACAAAGCCTTACAATACATACCAGCTATGCTAATTGGCTTGTGCATAATATCGTCTTTTGCACTCACTATGTTTACACWTTTTGCGTTGTTGCTAGATTTTTTAAACACACAATCCTTCGCTATGTGGCCAAATTGCTGACACTCAAAACATTTTGTACCTTTTTCTTTTTTATCGCAATTTACTCATTTGTGCCCTTTTGCACCACAGTTATAACACACAAAGTCTCGTTTAATATTTTTGTCATTTTCTTTTTTGTCATTTTCATTTTTCAGCTGTTTTTTCACCGTCACTTGTTTGTTTCTTTCGCGTATACGTTCATAACATTTAAGTTTTTCCTTAAATTCTTTTACATTTTTCACGCCGTACAAAATTGAATTAACGCGCATTCTTCGATATTGCCAGGCGAAGCAATTTCCTTCATGTCAAAAAAATACTCCAGCACACTTTCATTTTCCTTCATTGTTCTAACCACAAGCAATTTATGCAATTGTGCACTATTTGTTACTGATTTGAATTCATCAAGTAAACATAGCTTTAATTTTGCCCACGACGTGATATTGGTGGTATTTTTTCTGTGCCGTCAAATGTTCTCACCGAATGCTCTATGTCTCGAAAATTAATAGCAAACCGTGTCGTAATATTTCTCGCCGCGTCTGTATTTATATTCGCTTCACCCTCATTCGCAAAAGAGAGAAAGCAATCGTCGTTAATATTTTTTCTTATATTCGTTGTTCTTGTTTGTTTTTACTGCTCGATCAGTCGCGCTCGCCGTCTCGTCTACTACTCGTCGTCCTCAATTCAGTGAGATGATGCAACAGCTCGCTCATGTGTGGACTACAATGCTCGCGACAGACTGCAAACGACATCTGTCAAATATTAAAATACACACGTTCTTATGGACGGACSTATTTTGACAGCTGCACGACTACACGACGGCAGGCCGACAGTTGTCGTTCTCGCTAACTTCAATTTTATCCTATATTTTCCAACGACAGTAGGACGACAGTAGAGTTGACAGTATGAATGGATGAGGTAGAGTGGTGATGCCACTAATATGTAAAATGTAAAATTATTCACAGCTCTAACAAACTTGGCGTTATTTTACAAATAAAAGCATAAAATAGCTCTGTTACATCATTTGTAATAACAATTGATAATTTGACACGAATAAATTTACCTATTTACTTATTTTTTGCATAAGAAATTTCACTTTGAACAAAATATCAAAATTTCATTGAAGTGAAAGGTACTAGTATGGCCACAACGAAATTGTGTACATGCAAAATGGACAACTGAGTTGTTTTGTGTACTGCCGGCCATTGTTATGTTGCTGGCCTTTCACAAACGTTCTTGTAGTAGCACTCACAACGCCATTTTCAGTTCACTGTCGTGCTGCTGCAGTCTGTCGCGAGCATTGTGTTCCTCACATCAGTCAGCTCGCTCAGGATAGAGTTGCCATCCCACATACATGCTTTGAACCCCGTTTGTCCAAACTGCTTGACCTTTCGGACATAGAAAAAACGCGGAATCATTACAGTTGAAGATTCGTGTTGAATCTTCTAAAACATCGAGACAATTGTTATTTTCCAAGTATTGATATACTCTTTTAAACCAACTTCTTATTGAAAATCCTGTTACCGATACACGAGAAATTGTTGAGGATTGCGAAACACGTGGGATATTTTTTCAAAAACCCTTGCAACCACTTTCTGCCTGGTATATTATTTTTAAAAGAATTCGGCCGATTTAGTTCCTTAACCAAGTTAGTAACGCAGTTTACAAGTTGATATTTTGTTACTGGAAAGCCTATTTCCGCCAGATAACAAATCCATTTGACAATAAAACTTTCTTCTTCTGTCGTTAGCACAGCTGGAGATCCTGGGCAGCCTTTTGAATACTTATATTTAATTTTGTCCAGTAGAGTTTGCTTCGGAACACGATATACCTTTGAAGCCTTGTAACATGTCATCCGATTGCTTTTTATTGCTTCAAGGGCTAAATTTAATGATTCTTGTGTATATTTTGGCATGATGGCGGCACTCAAATTTCTGTTAAAATGAATTGAAACGTAATTAGAAACACACCGTTCCCAACTGCGGCCTATAGAACGGAATTAGGCACAAAATTAAAAACTGAAGCCTATTTTCGTGCTACATGTTTTTATAAATATTAAGCAGGGAGTTCCCGAAATATTTGATGTAAAATGTTTTGTAACTAATTTAAATTCCACCAATGAAGAATCATCGCAAATAAAGTTTTGTTAATCCAATAAATTTCATACGCAAAAAATAAGCTTTTTCCTCAAAAAACGATAGGACAGAAATTGATCTTTAGACAATTTATTGAGTTTACTTTAAGCTAAGAATTTAAATACGATATATGTTCCTAATTCCGTTTCATAGCACGTATATCGGAACAGGTGAAATTTCATTGTACCAAATTCCGTTCTAACTTTGCATTCAACATTTTTATGAGTTTATTATATAAAATTCATATTAAAACATATATTTCGGTAAAAAATGCTATAATGTACAAATATTTTAGTATATATATACATATATATATATATATATATATATGCACTTACCAAATTATAATATCAGTCTTAAACAATTTTTACACAACCCTTAGCACTTTTCACAACAAAACTTGTTAATTATCACCACCGCGCTAGGGAACTGCTTACAGCCAACTAACATACATATGTGAATTTAATATGAAATAAAATGATTTATGGTTTGACATTTTTGAAATGTAAAGTTGAATATATTTTTGACAATTTAAAATAACTGTCCTTTGAATGATGGGTAGCATTGACTTATTTTGTTTATTTAACAAACTTGTAAACGAAATAGCACGGGATTAGGTATTAGGCCGTAATTGGGCACACTTACGTTACGTGCGGAATTATGGATCGCGGTCAATCAACAATCGCTCGTCACGATGTCATAACACTACTTTTCAGTTACGATGGTGCTGTTGGATGCTAGATGTACTCTGTTGAGCGGCAAAAGAGAGGTTTGCCGCACGTACACATTCTTCTTTGGATGGTGGTTACACCAGATMAAATTGATGAAATCATTTCTGCGGAAAGTCCTGATGCAGAGAAAGATCCAGTAATATTCGAAGTGGTGAAAACCAATATGATTCTTGCACCTTTCGAACATAACAATCCCATTTCTGTTTGTGGCTGACAATAAATGCACGAAAAAATATCCATGTGCTTTTCTTTCGGATACACAAACTAGAAATGATGGATATCCACTCTATCGGCGTAGCTCACCAGACGACAATGGCAGAACATTCAGCATTTAATTTAGAAGAATGAATATCGAAGTTGACAACTCATCGATCGTACTACATTCAGCACTAATTCATATTCAAAACTCATATTTATGTTGAGTACGTTTGTAAGTACGTCACTAAAGGAAGCAACATGGAGTTTATTGGTCTTGAACGAGATGAGATCAGAATGTATCAAATGGTGGATACGTGAACTGCAATAAAGCGCTTTGTAGGATATTTACTTTTACAATTAATGAACATTTTCCGACCGTTGTGCGTCTCGCAGTTAATTTCGAGAATGGCCAAAGAATATATTTCAACTCAGAGAATGCAATACACCCAGTGGAAACACCGCCAGCAACAAAATTAACATTACCAGTTTTTCCTCAACTTTTGTCAGTGAACCGTTTGCGAGAACATTGCTCTATTCGCAAATATCTTGACATACATGGAATGCATTGTCGAAGAAATGTTACGCAGAAAAGAAGGCAAACCAGTAGATTGATATCCAAGTGTGTTCTCAATTAGTTCCTTAGGACGAATTTATACAATCCATTCGTAAAGTGACGATGGTTTCTATCTTCGATTAATGTTCGCGGTTCAACTTCATTTGAGTCATTGCGAACTGTGACTCGTACGGTGTCTGCAAGTTTTGGAGAAGTAAGCCAGCGAACAAAAATAACTTTGCCAAAGACGTTTTACATCGTCTTCGCTAAAAATTGGAAATAGGTCAATTCCTGTTGATACTTCCGGTGGTTTGATATCAATTCCATTCGCCGTTTATCATATTCATGTAAGATGACGAAATGTTTATCCGAAGCTTGGCCAAATTATCGTACCTACGATTCCTTAAGTGCACGAGTAATGTTAGCTGCCACAAATACCGATGTTGTTGACTTAAACTGGAAGATTCAAAGTCAAATTCCAGGAGACTTGTGCTCATACAAATCGATCGAAAAAAAATGAAATGACAAATTCAACTTTCTTTTCATTTCAAAATACATAATTTCGCGCAGGACAACAACTGCGGGGTCAGCTAGTTTTTAATAAAAACTTTCCTTTTTTCGTTTAATTTCTGAATTCTACAAAGTTTTGCCTCTAACATTCTATTGTAGTTTTTGTTTTTATCTTCTTTTCCTTCCATTACATCTATCAGCCGTGCTTTTGTAATAGAATGAATAGAGTCATTATACCATTCTATAGCTTGAAATACTTTTTGGACATTTGATCATTTTCTATTTCTAAAATTCTTACTTTTTCGCTAATTGTGCTGTGTTATCTTTCTATATCAGCATTTCCCGTATGACAATTCGTTTTAGTAAAATGAAATCTATTGCTTTTTCGCTCAAAAAATTTTTTTTTTACATTTACTGAATTAAACTCATTATCCAAAATTATAAGCTTAGGTTTACCTCTTATTGCAATATATTGTCTTAACTTTTCAATAATTATAATGCTATTTCTATCTTCTAGGTTAAAATTAATTTTATGTTTCGAAAATCTATCTATAGCTGTGCTTTTTAATAATATAAATATCAATGTGTATTCTTTCATTTACTTCTTTTGGAGTTTCGGTCAATTGAAATTTTGGCTTCAGCTTCTTTCATATTTTGCCCTTGTCAGAATTATTAATATATTTTTTTGAATAATAACTTTCAACTTTGGAAAGTAAATTAATTTTTAATCTCATCATAACACCCATTAATTCCAAATTGACCTGTTTCATATTTATGAAAATTATGTATTTGCTTTAGAGTTTCATCTTCACTAACCATATCCTTTGCTCGAAAACTACGTTTAACAAATTTTACATTTTCTCTTTGACTAAAAGATTCTAAGATTTTCATTTGCAGCCGAATATATTCATGGTCATTTAGATCTGAGTAAATTCCTACTTTACCTGATTTGATATGTCTTCTCAAAATATCTGGCACTAATTCATTTTCCAAATCTTTTCGAGTTATTTACACCACCTTATTGCCAAATTTTGATTCGAATTCAGTTTTCTTTGAGCTCGTAAAAATTACTTGTGTTTTAAAACGTTTAACCACTGTTTCGAGTATGATCATTAAAGTTATTATGTTGTGAACGTATTTTAGCAATATTATTTTCATCTATATTATTATCCAAAGATCCCTAAAAATTGTTTACAATAATTTCTTGATTTACAATTGTATTTATTTCATTAATATCCGAATTTCTGCCGCTCAAAAAATCGGTCACTTATTATGTTACCTTGGATATATTTATGCTCATATTATATTCTCCTAACTTTAACATTCATCTTTGTAATCTTTGGTTCACACCATTACATTGTGTTTTTGCATGAAGCCATTTAAGTGGTTGGTGATCAGTTTGTAAGACAAATTGTACACCATACAGATATGGACGAAATTTTTTTTTTTATTTATTTATTTAAATGAGAACTAATTATTAATAATTAATACACAAAGATTAAGCACTGGCTACTAGGGCCTTCGGCTATCTATTACAATAGTTATGTCTAATTAAAATTAAGTGTAAAATTAATACTTAGTTTTTATTTGCTTATAATATTAAATGTTATTTA
>NW_017534865.1:10274-19889 GCF_001853355.1 Bactrocera latifrons
ATCCTAAGAAAATTGTTGATAGCATTGATGTTGTCAATATTTGGTGTTTTCAGGAGACGGGAGGGTTCCCTGTTTCCAAAGATGGCTTTCCTTTTTGTGCTAGTGCAGTGCAGTCGTTTAGAATGTGGTTAACTGAGTCGTTTCCATGATTGCAAAGTGAACAGCTAGGTTTATCCGTTTTGTTCAACAGATAATTGTGTGTTGTATTTTTATGTATTGGCAGGAACAGTCGGATGGGTAGTTTGGCTTGACACCAGTGGGATTGTGTGCCTTGTATTGGTTTTGAAGGTTTATCCAGTCTCTAGAGTTTGACACGTAAAGCTCTTTTTTTATTAAGTTGCGAATATCTTTTGATGTGACGTGTGCGTACAAGAAAACTGGTTCTCTACTCGCCTTTTTGGCGCGATCGTCTGCAAGTTGGTTGCCTCTAATACCAGCGTGTCCAGGGATCTACATGATCTTGATTATGTTTTTGTGTTTGTATAAAATATCTTTTATATTCTTGATCAGTACTGAGTTATTTGTATCATTCAACAGCGCGGTAATTGTCGATTTGCTATCACTGCATATTATGTGTTTTTCTTTGGATTGTGCAATAAATAGCTCCGCTTCGTATATCGCAGCCGCTTTAGCTGTAAGTGTAGAGTAGTACGGTGGTAAAACACCGACGGTTATAATGACACCTTGGTCGTTTGTCACTGCAAACGAAGTGTGGGTGTCCGATTTTGATAAATCGGTGTATATAATTTTCCACTCTGGTTTATAAGTCTTTACTGCGTTGTTAAATAGCTGCATGTATTGTTCTGCTTTGGTTGTTGATTTTTGAAACTTGAATAACGTACTTACTATGGATGATTTTAACGTCAGCCAGTGAGGATGAGTGTTCTCCTTTATTAATTGTGGTGTTGATATTATGTCAAGTTTTTTATAATGTTTATACATTGTACGATCGTGGATGGTTTTTYGGTGGTACGATATGTTTTCATCSCATTAAACAAAAGGGAGTTTTTGCACTGGAGGAGCTTTGGTATGAGCATCATTGTACTCTGCTTTGTTCGGAGATGGATGCTGGGTAGACCTGCTTCAATTAAGACCACTTTGGTTGGAGAAGTAGGGAATGCGCGAATGCTCCTTTTTAACGCTATGTGATAAGGGGTTTCAATGAGTGTGAGATGGGATTTAGCACAGTGTCCATAGATTGCGAGTCCAAAGTCTAGTTTTGACAACATCAATGCTTTTACAATATTTACAAGAGTTGAGATATGGATATGACAGTGTTTTGAAGAGAGAATTTTTATAATGTTTAGTCTATTAAGTAAACTTAATCTGATATATTTACAATGTTTCTTAAATGTTAGTTTTTTATCAAAAATTAAGACAAGTATTCTTAAAGTTGTAGTGTTAGGAATTTGTGTGTTTTCGAAGGATAGGTAGGGAAGTTGCATTTTCTTTTTCTGCAAACGTGAAATATTGCGCTTTTGTTTGCAGAAACTTTTGTTCCTGACGTTTTAGCCCATTCTGCTATTTCAGTTAGGATGTTGCTAAAAATGATTTTTACTTGTTTTAAGTTTTTTAGAGTCGAAAAAATTAAAACATCGCCTGCGAAGATGATATGGTCTACACATCGGTATGAGGTTATTAAGTTGCTTAATTGGTTAAAGGCAATAATAAATAGTGTTGTAGAAAGGGGCGATCCTTGGGGTATGCCATTATGTAGGGGGTCTATGTTGGAGTTGTGGGTACTAACACTTACTTTAATCTTACGATTTGAAAGGAATGACGTTATGAAATTATACATTTTATCTCCAATGTTCCATTTTTTTAATGCTTGTAATACCGTATGAGCTCCAATTCTATCGAATGCTTTCTCAGAATCTAGACTGGGGGCGGATAAGTGGCTTTTGGTTGATATTGTTGTTGTAGCGTGGTGTTCAAAGTAAAGAAGTGGGTCAATGACGCCAAGACCACTTTGAAAACCAAACTGGTTAGGGCTTATCAGTCCTTTTTGTTTTAGGGCGAACCTATTATTTTCTAGAGCGGTCCCCCCGGGGGGACATGTTTTCACAATTTAATTTAATTAATGGGAGTTAGTAAATAAGAGCAGGCTTATTGAAAAAATTAAGTGCGAAAAGGAATGCGAAAATGTTATTTGCACAAGCGAAATTGATTAACACAACGAAATTACTGATAGCGCAACCGTATGCGTCGAGTGACAGTCGGAGACTGATGGATGAAAATAATTTACGGCCCATACAATGGCTAAAAGTTCTTTTAAAAGTAAATTTTCTCATGATCATTTAAAGTTCTGCTGGCATAAAACACAGGGTGATTATCCTATTGTAGTACTGATCCGACTGCAAAATTAGTTGCATCAGTTATTAATTTAAATCGCTTATTAAAATCAGGATACTTCAAAATTGGTGCTTTTGTCAATAATCGTTTAAATTTTTCAAATGAGTTTACTTAATTACTAACTTTTGTATTAACTTTTTTTTTTTTTCAAATATGAGGTCATAGGTTGTGTAACTTTGGTAACTCCTAAAAATGATTTAATTTACTTTTGTGTTTTCGGTAACTTAAGTTCCAAAATGCTTTTAATATTTTCAGGTTTACTTTAACACCTTCGGGTGTAAGTATATGTCCCAAAAAATTTATTTGTTTACAGCAAAAATTGCATTTATCTAATTGGATTCCTAAATTGTGTTTTTTCAGAACGTTATAAATTGTATGTAAATTATGAATATGTTCCTGCAAAGATGTGTTAAAGACGATAATATCGTCCATATAAACGACACATATTTTATTGATGAAATCCTTTAGGACAAAATTCACCATTCTATGGAAAGTTGCCAGTGCATTCTTTAAATCAAAGGGCATTCTTACGAATTCGTAATGACCGAATGGTGTAGAAAATGCTGTTTTAGGTTGGTCATCCTTTTCCACGAGGATTTGATGGAATCTTTTAGCGAAATCAATTGTAGGAAAGTATTGTGACCTTCCTAATTTATATAAAATATTTTCTATATTAGGAATAGGAAACGTGTCGTCAATCATATTTTCATTTAACCTACGATAATCGATCACTATTCTCCATTTCTTTTTACCCGAACTATCCATTTTTTTCGGAACTATCCACAAAGGGCTATTATATGGAGAACAACTTTCTGTAGTGATGCTTAATTTCAACATATCTTGAATTTGTTTAACGATTTCTTTCGCATGAATTTGTGGGTATATATAAATTTTATAATACACTAGGTTATTTGTTTTAGTTAATATCTCATATTGTATACTTTCAGTTGTTGTTAATTCCTGTCCTTCCTCATAAAATATACAATTATATTCTTTTGTTAGGCTATAAATAGCTTTATATTCTTCTTTATTTAGCTTTTGTAGTAATTTTTCAATTTCCTCCCCATTAAGCTCATAACACTCAAATTTATGGCTATCGTTCTCATTATATGGATAAATATTAATTGTTCTGTTATTTATCATCACAGTGTTGTTTTCCATATTTATTATAGCTCCCAATGGTTTTAATAAATTCTGGCCCATTTTTTATTATAAAAATTAGATAATTTCCAAATCATGTCCGCATCATTAAATTCTTGAGGTAGGTTTGTGATTATTTCCTTTTTCACTATTATTTCCTTTCGTAATGACTTAAGTTTAATTGGATGTTTTAATATTATTCGGTTACATGACTTCAACTTATTACTATTCATAAGTGAAATCGATGAACCTGTATCGATTAGACATTTAATTATTTCATTGTTAATTGCCAGTAATACTATGTGTATATTTTCCGACCTGACTCTATGTGAAAATTTACGTAATTGTAATTGGTGTTCATTGGTTCTGGACGGGAATATAATTGATTCGTACAAAGACTTGCTGGAACTGTATTTTGACTACAGAAGTTATTATTATTATTTTGTCTAAAAGACTGCCCGAAATTCCGTGTTTGGCCTGAATTTTTTGCATAATTTTCCTGCCTTTAAGAATAATTTTGTCGTTGTTGAATTTACCTATTATTAGAACTAGAAAATCTTTGAGCTTGCTGTAGATGTTGCCTAGAATATCTCTGCGAAGTCGCACTAGAATTATGAATATTTTCGCGAATTAACCTCTCAGCTTCCATAATAGAGAATCCTTCTCTGATACTTGTTGCATTTTTATTTAACACTACCGTTGCTAAGTTTGCATCTATATTGCTTAAAAAAGCCCTAAACACGACTTTTTCATTATTTTGTGGCTTAAACTCTATTGGTTTATTTTAATCATATTAATATTTTTCATAAAGTTTTGATAAAATATATCTTCTTCTTCTTCTTAATTGGCGTAGACACCGCTTACGCGATTATAGCCAAGTTAACAGCAGCGCGCCAGTCATTTCCTCTTTTCGCTACGTGGCGCCAATTGGATACTCCAAGCTAGCCAGGTCCTTCTCCACCGGGTCCTTCCAACGGAGTGGAGGTCTTCCTCTTCCTCTGCTTCCCCCGGCGGGTGCAGCGTCGAATACTTTCAGAGCTGGAGTGTTTTCGTCCATCCGGACAACATGATCTAGCCAGCGTAGCCGCTGTCTTTTAATTCGCTGAACTATGTCAATGTCGTCGTATATCTCGTACAGCTCATCGTTCCATCGAATGCGATATTCGCCGTGGCCAACGCGCAATGGACCAAAAATCTTTCTCAGAACTTTTCTCTCGAAAACTCGCAACGTCGACTCATCAGTTGTTGTCATCGTCCAAGCCTCTTCACCATATAGCAGGACGGGTATTATGAGCGACTTATAGAGTTTGGTTTTTGTTTGTCGAGAGAGGACTTTGTTTCTCAATTGCCTATTCAGTCCGAAGTAGCACCTGTTTGCAAGAGTTATCCTACGTTGGATTTCCAGGCTCACATTGTTGGTGGTGCTTACGCTGGTTCCAAAATATACGAAATTATTTACGACTTCAAAATTATGACTGTCAACAGTGACGTGAGAGCCTAGTCGCGAATGTGACGACTGTTTGCTTTGCTTCCTTGTTCAGTCTAGAGAAAGCAGAACTAACGGCGCGGGTGTTGAAGCCGATGATATCAATATCAGAGCAGGAGTGCAAGCCGAGTAGAAAATCGTTCGGCTGTCTGTTGTGATTGCAACTTCTGGACGTCAAACCTTCCTTGTGTTGTGTTATTGGAGTCCATTTTTTGCTGCACAGAGGCGGGTGCGAATTTTGGCTGCAACAAGATATTGGTCCGAGTCGATGTTAGGATTTCGGGGCGCACGCACATCTAAAATATTGGAGACGTGTCTTGCGGTATTTTCGCTAGTTGGCGCTGAGAGCGCGTAGCTCTAGTTTTATTTGTCGCATCGGGTCATGCTATACCTTTTTGGAAAGCTAATTTCACGCGCTAACTCGAGTGTGATTGATTGTCGTTGCTTTTAAGTCGTTCGTGAGTTATAGCGTCGCAAATATGGAGCAAAATAAGGAGAAAATACGGCATATTTTACAGTACTACTACGATAAAGGTAAAAATGCATCTCAAGCCGCCAATAAAATTTGTGCAGTTTATTGGCCCGATACATTTCCATTTCCACTGCACAACGATGGTTTGAACGTTTTCGTTCTGGTGTAGAGGTTGTCGAAGATGCGCCACGCTCCGGAAGGCCTGTCGTCGAAAATTGCGATAAAATCGCTGAATTGGTCGAAAGAGCCCAGCATAGTAGCAGCCGTAGCATCGGTCAAGAGCTGGGCATGAGTCATCAAACCGTTGTAAACCATTTGAAGAAGCTTGGAGTCACTAAGAAGCTCAATGTATGGGTGCCATACGAATTGACGCAAAAAACATATTTGACCGTATCGACGCATGCGAATTTCGCACTTCTGAATCGCAACAAAATCGACCCGTTTTTGAAGCGTATGGTGACGGGCGATGAAAGGCGCAAACGGTCGTGGTCGAAAAGCGGCCCAGACGATGGCCAAGGCTGGATTGACTGCCAGGAAGGTTCTTCTGATTGTTTGGTGGGATTGGCAGGGAATAATCCACTATGAACTGCTCCTCTATGGCCAAACGCACAAATCAGACCTGTACTGCCAACAACTGGACCGCTTGAAGGCAGAACTCATGCAGAAGAGACCATCTTTGATGAACAGAGGCCGAATTTTGTCCCATATGGACAACGCCAGGCCACATACATTTTTAGTGACGCGCCAGAAGCTCCGGGAGCTCGGATGGGAGGTTCGTTTGCATCCACCGTATAGTCCGGATCTCGCACAAAGTGATTACTACCTGTTTCTGTCCATGGCGAACGCGCTTGGTGTCTGAAGTTGGCCATAAGAGAGTCCTGTGAAAATTGGCTCTTCGAGTTTTTTGCCAATAGGGAAGCGAGCTTCTATGAGAGGGGCATTATGAAGTTGATATCTCGTTGGGAACGGGTCATCGAACGACTATGTGATAAAATATTGTCTCAGATTATACTTTCTTACCGAAAATACTTTCTGGTATAGAGAATGATAAGACTCTTAATTCCAAAATTTGCAACCAGTGTTTATTTAATTTGCTCCTATGAGATATTCTCACCAATAGTCCTCATTACGTATAAAGCTGGTCCTTGGATTTTGTTAACAATTACTCTTGCGAAAATATAGTACCTTGCATTTTGATCCTGTACAAGAGGCAAGAGTATGTCCACCTCTCTGATGAATGACGATAATGAGATCGCTCCATCGCTTCTGAACTCATTTATACGTTGAGCATCATTCAAAAGTTTTTATACTGTTGGTTGGTACTCCATGGTATTTGATTATTTTTAGTGATTATTATTAGTGAGGCAACTTTCTGCTTTTAATTATAACTTTTTTTTTCAATATCACTTTTCCTTCTAGAATTTTTTTAATATTAAATATAATATATTAAAAAGTTTTAGAATCTTTCAATTTCATTTCAYCAAAAATGATATTTTTTTACATAATGGGTGTATAGTATTGTGAATTATATTGGGATTTTGTTTGAACTGTCACTTTAAAAAAAAAATTATAAGCAATTCGCTTTTAATAATTCTTCAGAATTATTTCGCGAACGACTGCGCCAGTAAAGAAACTTGAGTTGTAGTTTCTTGATTATTACTTTATTGAATAATAATACAAAATTAAAATATATGGATTTTATACAAAAATTTTGCTTAGCTCACCCATTCATATATTTTTCGTAAACATCAAAATAATTTCGGAGTTCAACCACTTTAAATTTGTTTGTAATCAATAAAATAATGGTAGCAACAATGTTACAACATATATTGATTTGTAACATTGTTGTGACAAAGAACAATAAATAACATGATTTCAATTTCGACAAAGCTGCGACAAAGCAAATGTAAATAAAAAATATCAACTACTGTGGTCATTTTGCGATATATTACTTAATGATCATTTTATATATTAGAGAAGCTAATTGTACGGAATATCAAATTTCGTATTTAAAATAACTTGCAGTAGATTGAATTGTTATAATGGGTGGAGTCTCTGACGTAACTCTCGCGACTTGACACTCGCGTTACTGTTGACAGTCATAACTTTGAAGTCGTAGATAATTTCGTCTATTTTGGAACCAGCGTAAACAATACCAACAATGTCAGCCTGGAAATCCAACGCAGGATAACTCTTGCCAACAGGTGCTACTTCGGACTGAGTAGGCAATTGAGAAGCAAGTCCTCTCTCGACAAACAAAAACCAAACTCTATAAGTCACTCATAATATCCGTCCTGCTATATGGTGCAGAGGCTTGGACGATGACAACAATTGATGAGTCGACGTTGCGAGTTTTCGAGAGATGTGTTCTGCGAAAGATTTATGGTCCTTTGCGCGTTGGCCACGGCGAATATCGCATTCGATGGAACTATGTATGAAATATATGACGACATTGACATAGTTCAGCGAATTAAAAGATAGCGGCTATGCTGGCTTAGTCATGTTGTCCGAATGGACGAAAACACTCCAGTTCTTTAAGTATTCGACGCTGTACCTGACGGAAGGACCAGGTGGACAAGGACGTGGTTACGCTTGGAATATCCAATTGCCTCCACATAGCGAAAGGGAGAAACTACTGGCGCGCTGTTGTTAACTCGGCTATAATCGCGTAAGTGGTGTCTACGCCAATTAAGAAGAAGAAGTTAAGAGAGCAGACATCGTATTTATTAGTGTTGTGGTTAACTCAATTTGTTTGGCAATCAATTCTTTGAGTATGCCAATTTTTTAATGGCGTACTGTGGTTGTAGTAAAACTAAGAGGTCCTCTTGTTACATCAGCATAGCTATCGTTTTTATGGTAAACTTGTTGTTCGGCATTTGTAAGTTTGACCAAGGGAGGCCTTGTCTTATTATTAAGCGAGTCCTTTTTAGACTCTAACTTCTGATAAATTCTACAACCTTTGTATCGGCGGTATGATTTTGAAGACAATGAAAGCATTTCGGTGGAGTTGCTCTATCTTTTGAATAAAGAGGAGGGATGGTCTAGTGCACACTTTACACGTCTGTAAGAAGTATGGCCTATAAGGAGTACTTTTTGCAGTATTACTTGGTATGGCCAAAGTCTTGACAGCGGGGCATTGTACCAAATCTTTAAATTTTCTAGGCAACTTAATCGTTACTACGGCATTGCATAATCGACTCAATATCAACAAAGAATATTAACATCGTCAATTTTGAAATACAATATTACGTACAGTATGCACATTTTTCGCTAAGTCATGCTTGATATCATCGATATGTGTTGAAAAAAAAAAATATTATTGGTATCTAAATAGCTAACAAGTTTTCTGTAGCAATCGCTGTTTGAAGTCATCACTCTCGCTTGTCTGTCCCTGACTTGTAGGTGAAATTTTCTTTACCAATAACATTCGAAAAGCTTTTCAACATTTTATTTATAGTATATCACACACTTGTGGTACAAAGTTAACATTGAGTCCTCTTTTTCCTTAGATGAAGAGTAATCGGTGAAGAGTATTCGGTGGTAGATTTTAATTATTTCATGAAATATTGAATCTATGTTGTCATACAAATGTCTATGGTTGTCTTAATCTCACAACAGGAACAGGAACAACAAAAATTGTTTCCGGAACGACTACTGAATTTGACGATCTTAGCCGAATTCATCTTGGACTGGTTTACGACATCGACTGAATTTACGATTTCATCGATAAACCCTGAGCACTGACACTGGCGAATTTATTTTGACCATAGCACCAAAGGCGATTTATTGGTTCATTTCGATAAATATATTTTAAACCAATAATCGTTATAAGTGTATGGATAGAAGCATTTAGCGCCTTCTTTGTCTATTTAAATAATGGTAGTATGTGCAGAAGAATAAAAATAACAAATTTTTTAAGCAAAACCGTTGAAGAGCTTACCTAAACAGAATTAAAATGAATACGATTACTCCGTACCCAACGCACATTTTACTCGCCACTCATCCCACAAATCGATCTTAGCGATTGCTTGCTTCCCACAATGAGCGCTTAGTATTGATATGACTGTCCGAAAAGGGCATTAGGCACCAAACACACACACAGGCGCTCGCCCAACAATGGACGACCACAAGTTCATCAAAACACTGTGCCACTGTGACAAAGTAC
>NW_017534865.1:20990-27730 GCF_001853355.1 Bactrocera latifrons
CATCTTTCTCTTTGACACCATGTCTGATATCCCACGTGATCTGTCAAATACTAATGCATGAAAATCCTAACCTCAAAAAAATCACCCGATAAATAAATCAGTGAAGCAGACACCAGGCACACAGACGCTTGATTCGAGAGCACCATGTCATTGAATGCAGACTCTTAGCTCATGGTGAGTGCTGAATAACATTGGAATACAAATGTATGCTTTTACAATTATGTATGTGAGTATTTTTATAATGCGGTGTGACCCTAAATATGCATTAACTGCAGCAAACTTTAAGGGCTCTGTTGTCGCTTAAACGAAAACTTGCACCACACTCATATACGCAGACTCATTTATGTGTGTTTGTTGCGGTGTGTGGCAAAAGTTCTTGCAACTGCAACTAACATTCATCACATAAGCACACAACCGCATTCACGCGCACACTGATACTATGCAGAGGTTAAAGTGGTGGCATGCAATAACTTTGTTACATTTTCTAACACCCAATTAGGTGGCTTTAATGTTTAAATGCGCGTTCGCTGTGTGGCCGACTTCGCTGTAAAATTTGCATAGTAGTTGCTGGTGCGTGCGCGAACTCACACATACGTAGATGAATTTATTTTATTTAAATTAGTGCTCATTCAATCGAATTATTTCACGATTCGATTTTTAGTCATTTTAAAACATGTCAAGTTAATACGACTAAATGTATGCATAACAGGAACATTGGAATAAGTCGAGAAATTGAAATAAAGACAACCATGCACATCACCAAAAAAAAGGAGACAATAGTTGAATATCCACACAGTTAGTTCTAACTAATAGAGATATAGGATAGGTAGCACGTAGTTGACAGGTAAAGTGGCTCTCTAACTGACCTAAGCCTTTAGTAGGCCTATTTGATATCACTGTACATCAGTACGAATAGTTTAATCTGCGCAACTAAGGCAATATCGCCCCTGACCGATAGTTGATATTCTTTTCCTACGTAATCTACATTACAATCTACTTCTACTTCCTTACAATTCATGTCAAGTTTGCCTACTTTTCGAGTAAGTCAGAGATTGATTTCACCGAGACAAATTGCCAGGGGCATATTATTTCCTTCTCTTCCAGAGTCTATTTGTAAAATGGTGCTTGCTCATGTTAGTTCTTTTTAACAGTTACCAAGAATATCACTAAGTCCTCAAACACATTGCAGGTTTATGGTGATATAGGATGTTAGATCCACTAATAAACCACTGCACTTTTGCACTAACTTTGAAGAAACCTTAAAATAATTTAGATATCCCAAGTTTCTTGTTGTGGGGATCTAGTAACTTCATATTTTGACTTCCTTATATAATAATTATTATCAGCACACGTAGTACAGATTGCCGAGTTAATAGCCTTTTCACCTCTACTTGGAAAAAACAAGGCCGGTTTCACTTTGCTGTTTATCAGTCTTTCTTGAATCATCGTTCTTTTTCTTCATTAATTGCGCTGACTCCGATTACGCGATTATATCAGAGTTTATAATAGCGCGCCAATCCACCTTTTCCATCTATTTTTTCCAACGGAGTGGAGGTATTCCTCTTCCTATGCTTCCTTAGAGTTGGGGTTTTTTCATCCATTCAGACAACATGACCTAACCAGCATAGCAGCTGTCTTTGAATTCGCTGAGCCATGTCAATGTCGTCATATATCTCGTACAGCTCATCATTCCATCGAATGCGGCATTCGATAAAGTCTTCCACAGAACCTTTCACTTATCATTCACGGCTTATCAGATATTGCCATCGTCCATATCTCTACTCCATATAGCAGGACAGGAATCATGAGTGAATTATATAGTTTGGTTTTATTCGTCAAGATAGGACTTTACTTCTCAATTGCCTACTTAATGCGAAGAAGCATTTGTTGGCAAGATTTATTTTGAGTTAGATTTCGATGTTTACACTGTTGTTGCATTTAATACTGGTTCCGAGGTAGACGAAATTATCTACGACTTCGAAGTTATGACTATCAACAGTGACGAGGGAGTCTAGTCAGGAGTGCGGCGACTGTTTTTTTGATGAAAGGAGACATTTTGTCTTGCTCTTGTTCAGTATCACACCCATTTGCTTCGCTTCGCTATTAGTTTTGCGGGATACCAAATTCAGACATCGCAGTGTAAAGGCAGTTTTCACAGGTATTGGCGCATATTAAATATCTGGTCACTTGTTGGGTTTTCATGCTTAAGGCTCTCTGATAAGGTCTAATAAATTTGTTGACGGTGGGCTTAAATCTTTTATACAATACGCTCTATAGAACTTTATATGCGATGTTGAGGAGGCTTATCTTAGTTATGTGGCCTCCCATTTTGTGCATTGGATAGAGAATTCTTAAATTTCAATCATCTGTCAGTTCTTCACCGCCGTGTTTGAATATATCGGCCGACAGTCCATCGGCCCCCGCCGCTTTGTTGTTCTGCTTTATTACCATCGTAATCAATTAGGAAAGTGGATTCGACATCTCCTGATACTATGATTTCACTGTCTTTCTGCAGGCTGGAAAATAATTTTAGTATGCTCAAGGAAACAGTCACTAGATCACCTTACGATTGTATAAGAGTATGCTCTGGTTTTGAAACCTTCAAGTAGTCGCCGAATCTTTTCGTAGAATTTCCAATCATTGCCTCTGTCGGCCAACTTGTCAGGTTCCTCGAACTCACGCATTTCAGGCCCTCTTTTTTTTTTTTGTCTGCAGCTCTCGATAGCTAGACCATCACGCACTGCTCATCGTACCAGTTGTTTTTCGAAAATCAATGGTTTCGTTTGCAGCTGCGCGTAAGGAGCTTGAAATTCCGTCCCTCAGTTCTCTTATACCGAGCACATCGTCGTTCTCTCAGTCCATCGCATTTCTTGGACGGCGGTGATATCATCTTTTACCCTAACGAGGACATGAACCAGCTGGGCAGCGCCGTCTTCCTAATTAAGGGATCGAACATTTCAGGAGCATGCCCTTGAATCAAAATTCTTAAAACATTTGCAGTGGCAGTCATCAAAAGCGGGGTCGTTCATGCGAGGCTATTTTCTTTTTTTCATTGGTAGTGTTCTACGTGGCGGGTCTCAAGCTAAACGTTTAACTCTGGGGACAGGAGGTTTCACTTTCTCTGGTTATCTCGGCATCTAAAAGATGTTTTTGTCTAACTAGAAGTGACGAACTAACACACTCTGCGGCAGGGACCAGAACCATGCATCGCAGGGAAGGGTCCCACACTCTTAAGAATCTGCTCCGCACGGAGAAGAGAGTAGAGAGTGAACGGCACGGGCAGCAGGCAGCAGGGTTTCGCCATGCCAAGCTCCTCCTAGGACGGTACAACCTCTCTAGGTTCAAGGAAACAAATAACTTCCTTCATGACAAATTCCGCCTCCTCGAAATACTTGCGCGACATAGTCTCTTGCGAAAAATGCTGGTTTTGCAACTTGGAACAGGAAACACCAGCACACCTGATTCTAGATTATCTAGCAATTCGCAGAAACAGGTTTAAGGCCCTGGGTTCCATCAACATGGACAAGAATCACATCACCTCAGTAATGCCAAGCAGGCTCCGGGAATTATTCAGAATGCTGAACTTTGTTGATTATATGTGATAGAAGAGTGGGCACAATAGCCCCTATGTAATACCTGAGACAGACATGTAGTAACAATACCATATATGGTACAAATACCATGTGTGTGTCACCAAATACTAGCAAAATGCCATATGAGCAATGTAGTATTTTGCTGGTAACAATACTATGATGTTTCATTGTGGTATTTGTATAAACACAGCTAAAAAAAGTTAACAAACTTTGCTAAAAGCTTTTATACAAAAGCTCTTCGAAATATTCCGTCAAAATTACTTCGAAAATAATAATAATAAACAAAAAATGGAAAATTATACGAAAAAAACGCGCATTTATTTAGGGACTTCTGAGACGAAGTCGCTCATTGAAGTTTGGGGCCAAAACATCGAAAAACCAAGAGGAACTCACAAAAATAATCATGTGCTGCAAAACATGTGTGCACAACTGAAAAACGAGCACAAGATTTGCTTGTATGCTGTAGAGATGCGTACGCGGTTAAATAATTTAACTAAAAAATATAGGTATGTAAGAACCAGTCCATTTACGGAAATATTCTTATGTAATTCTTCTAAATCTTACATTTTTTAGGCAAGAAAAACGTAAAATTGGTACTAGTGGTGGGTCTCCGTCAAAATGGGAGTTCTACAACGACGTGCATAAGGTGTTGGGCAGTTTCAAATCAAATAATTTATTTGATGTTATGGACGAGAGTTTAATTTACGGTATGTAATTCATTATTTAAAAATACATATTTATTATTATTATTTATTTTTTAGAGCCGAATTGTGAAGAATCTTTAATTAATTGTGAATTTGATGCAATGGAGGTCCCGTTGAATGAACACTCCATTAACAAAACACTGGGTAGTGAGTCATCGTGCGCTGAAGTACAGGCTGATGAACCAACTACAAGTGCTAATTCGAGAAATGAACGAAAACGAAACCCAAGATGATCGTTTTTTCCAACTGATAAAAGATGAACAACAAATGATGCAGAAATATTTAGAAAAATCATTAGAAAATGAAGAAAAAGTTGTAAAATTATTAGAAGAAAACAACGCATTGCTTTCTGCGTTAATAAATAAATAAACATATTTATTTTAAACATATTTTTTTTATTTAGTACATTTGTATGGTACTTCAAAACAATTATACTAACGGGTAATAAAATTAGTCATTAATGCGTTTCTTACGGCAATTCCACTGTTGTTTGTATCACTTACGGAAATGCTTCTTTGGGGCTGCTGCCTTGTACTTTGGATGTCTGACTGCTGAATCCAACACTGATTGATGTTATCGTTTCTGTTGTTGCAAATATTATGCATAATACAGCATGCTTTAATATTTGTGTTCACATTTTTCATGTTAACTTCCAAACCTTTCCCAATTTTGCGAAATCGCGCTTTCAGATGACCAAATGCGTTTTCAACAACACGGCGGCAAGAAGATAATTTTTTGTTGAATATTTTTTCACCTTCTATTTGGTCAACTGAAAACGGAAACGGTTTCATTACGTATGGCGAAAGTTTAAACGCTGAATCCGCAATAAGTAAAATCGGTACCTTTACACCTTCAATGAATTGGAAATGTCTTTCAAATAGCTCATTATTCATGTGATAAGCCTTTAATGCCGAGCATTCAAAAATGGAAGAATCGTTACATCTTCCCGGTACTCCTATGTTTATATAGGTGAACCTATAACGATAGTCTACAGCAGCAAAGAGAATTGTTGAATACCATCCTTTAAAATTGGAGGTTTAACTTCAATGTGACATCCATCAATCGCTCCATAGCATTGAGGGAACCCCAATAATTCAAAACCATTAACAATTTCTTCGATTTTAGCTTGTGTTGGTGGATAGGCGTCCAACATTGTTTCTTGGAATACGGCACAAATTTCCCTACACACCTCAAGAACTATTTCTCCTACTGTTGTTCTACCAATTCCAAATAAGCTTGCCACTGTTCTATACTCTGCTGATGAAGCCCAATAGCAATTCGCTTTTCCAACGAAATAGCATTCCGCCAACGGGTGTCCGCTCTCTGTAAATTTTTCAATCGATCAACCAAATATTGAAACGTGGAACGATCGATTCGGAAAGTGTTTTTGAACTTATCGTTCTTAAAAGTAGGAACATCATTCTCCCAGAAGCTTGATTTTTCTACCTGTGAAACATTTKGAGTTATACTCAATAGTTTGCGAACATCTTGTATGGCTTACACATGTCCAGAACCGTCTATATTTTCCATGTTTTTTTTTTTTAGGAAAGCCAGGGTCATGTATCGCCTTATTTTATGGTGAGCTCTTAATGCACGCTTTACCCACTTTTGTTTTTTATGTAGACAATACATAATTTTTGCATTATTTGCAAGAATAAAACTTATTTTCTCCATTGCTCGTATATATTTATTGTTTACAATTTTTTTGAAATGATTAAYGCCTATGAAACAAAGCTAGTATTTGAGTTTACTACATTGCCATGTGTGTCATCAATGTAATAAACAGAATACCATGATACCTTTACTATGGTATTGTTACTACATGTCTGTCTCAGGTAATAGAGTTTAATTTAAAATTTTCCTTTTACAATAAAGCAAAAGAAAAAGTCRCTTCATTTCTCCCTTTCAAACCACAAGCTGCTTTTGAAAGCTTTCGAATTTTTATTATTTATTTAAGTTATTTCTTTGAAATATTGTTTGCACCCAAACAGCAAGGTGCTTATGTTTTAAAATATGTAATGGCACTATTAAAAAATATAACGCTAGCAATTGATCTCTTAACAAAAAACTTTGTGCAACTCCAGCCAGWAGGGCGCTCATTTGAGTTGTACGCTTCGTATGAGTAATTTAAGCGGTTAAAAACCACAATTGTGGCAATGTTGATTTTTATTGAACAAATACTTTTTCCAGAAAATTATGTTTTTCTCATATAACAATAGCAATTTAACAGTGCACACCATTTGGAAAAGAGAAAAGARGAGAGAGAAATAAACAATCTTAAAACAAAATATTTCGGCTGTTCACGATAAGGTGGTTACCGGGTTATGTGGTTATGTGATTAAGTAAACAACAACAAAATGCGGTATGACAAAATAACCAACTTTGVCSARCYCAGACCCTTGTTTACAGATTATGTGGTTGTTTGCTTATTTCCAGTGTTATA
>NW_017534866.1:0-26072 GCF_001853355.1 Bactrocera latifrons
GACCACGAATTCATATCTCCAACCAGGATTACGGGCTTGGGTACTGAGGAGAGAATTTGCTGAAGCTCAGTAAGCGTGAAATTTTCTTGTGGGGGAATATACAAGCAAATAATCGTAAATTTAATTTCTATCGATATCTGAATGGCTAAAGAAGCTATATTTGAATGGATTTCGAGAAATATATATATAATATGTGGAATGTCTTTTCTTACTAAAACAGCAATACCTTGTTTGTTTGTTAAATTCTGAGGTAAATTTAAGAAATAGCTAACATACTTGTTAGGTACAAAAGCGTTTTTATTTACAGCAAGATGAGTTTCTTGTAAGGCAATGAAGTGTGGTGAGATATCTTTAATGAGAATTTCAAATTCAGTGTAGTTGTTGTAGAAGCCCTTTATGTTCCATTGAAGTATATTGAACATAGAGTGAATAGGACAAATTAAATTTTTGGATTAAATTTCTTCATCGTCGAAAGTTGGCATAATCTGATCATGGTCTGAGTGACTGTGTTGTTGAGTAATTATTGAGTTGCTTTCTGAGTTGTTGATAAAAGTATTTGAAGTGTGCTGAGATTRCAGTTCGCTGATAAATGAATGAGTGCAGTTAGTAGCTTGAGGTGTGGAATTATTAGCAAAGCTGTTAAGAGTGCTGTGGGAGGAGAGTTGAGGGAAACAAATGGGAGAGATTGAGAGTTATTATTCTTGTGTTAATTTTTACTGGGACATAATTTAGTTTTAGAGCGTAAGAAGAGGTTGCTGAAGTGTTTCAGTCGTTGTTGGCGTTTGGAGTAGGATATATTTGAGCAGTGTTAGTGCTCTCTACAGTCTCATTGTGAGAGACTTCGGAAGAAGTTTTATTGGATTCGGAAGTTATATGAATGGAATGTGCTGTAAGAAGTTTTGAGTTGTTGTAATTCTTTGATTCGTTTTGTTTTACTTTTTCTGCAAAAGTAGTGTTTGGAAGGCTGAGCACTTGTGGTTTATGTAGCTTTATCGCCTCACGCACCGCACATTTGTTGACATTTTTAGTTTTTAGAATCTCTTTAGTTTGTATGTACCTAGGGCAAGTATTTGAATATGATGGGTGCTCACCCGCGCAATTAGCGCATAAGGTGCGTAAACATTGTACTGAGCCGTGAGGGGGGAAATTACAAGTTTCACACGCAGGTTTGTTGTTACACCTTTTAATAGTGTGCCCTAAGGGTTGGCATGATTTACATCTCATTGGATTGGAAAAATATGGTCTTACACGCGCTGAGCGACATGAAACCTCCACTTTACTAGGTAGTTAATATAAATCGAATGTAAGAAGGGTAACTCCGGTGTGAACTAAGGTATTGTCCACCTTCTTTTTGAATTTATACGCTCCAACAACACCTTGCTCCTTCATGTTTTCAATAATTTCGTCTTCAGGTACATTATTGAGGCATGGTGCAAATATTGTACCTTTTGAAAAGTTAAGGTTGTCTTGATAACTTACTTTCACGTCACAAATTCCATTCAATCGCTTAGTATTTAAAAACTTTTGTGCAATTGTTGGATTTTTTACCAGCAACAACAAATTACCATCTGTAACTCAGAAATTGAGATTATTTCTTTGCTTATAGCTTCCAATGCTTTATGCACTGCAAGAGTATTTCGATATTGGTTTTGTTGAATCACTTGCTGAAATAGTAAGGAATATTGGATTGTTCTGTTTAGTTTTAGTTAGTTCGGGAAAAATCAGGGGTTTTTATATTATTTTTTTACGTTTGGCTTATGGACATTCGGCTAATAAAGCGAACCTATTGTCCCCCAGATTTGGTGCCCCGGGGGCCATTGGAGATAATTAAAGCACAGGCACTTGTAGTGATGTTAACACGTGTGTTGTTACAACTAGCGGGAAGCAGAAAAATGGTGAGCACCACAGAGAAAAGATAGTCAGAAAATACATCCACTCGCGATGAGTATCAGTCGGAGACTGGGTTGCACTATTGTTGGTCAGCATTAATGCCTGGCTGTAGTTTATACTGCGCGTGCCGGATGTTGATTGGTTAATTGCTTATCCAGCATTATTCTGCTTAACTCAGTTAAGTTTAATGTTGCTAACTTATATAAATTCTATGCCGAGTCGGGTGCGCATAAGTAAACAAATCTCTAGGCGTAAATTTGTTTACATTGTAGTTAGCGTTATTTTTCTTATTTAACACCGAAAATGCTCAATTCTGCTATTTTCGTGGTGAAATACGCTTATAATTTGTCTGTGGTGAGACTCCCTCATCTCTGACGAGTACTCCTTCGAAAAGTTACGATACTTGAAACGTGAACCTTCTCTTTGATATACGTTCTCCACATTTACATTGCGCTCTCATAAGATAGGTCGTATCAGCTGATTCGGGTTGCGGTTTCGCGTTGTTCGCTGTTTCTGTTATAAGGCATGCTCGGTAAAATGTGATGGTGTCTGTTTTTATGAATGACTCGACTTTACCTGTTGAAAGTACGCTTGTGTAGTTATGTAGTTAAGCTATAACAGTTAGGATAGCTAACAAAATATACCAACAAAAAAGTTGTCGTAAACAAGTAGTAGTACACTTTTCAAATAAACAATATCATTGCTGCTCAATAAACATCACATTTCGTCCGCACTAAACCAGAGCGGAGGCCCTACTGAGGTTTGCAATGATTATTGCATACGTTATCATAACTGAGTATTTAGAGAAAAGTACTATTATGTAAAAATTCGTACATAAATAAGTTTATAGTAAATTAGCAAAATTTTATATAAAAAGGAAATTATTCAATAAAGTAATCGAGTTCAGCTTTGCAATTCAAATAGCGTGTTTCGATTGTACGGTGGCCGAGATATGTGTAACTGGCGCCCGAGTATTCATAAATTTGAAGTTGCCTACATCGGAACTTTACTTTTAATAAAAAAACACAAAAATCGCTGCAAAACGAACGCTCGTCAAGTGTTGTGACATATTTTAAAACATCTTATAACCAATAAAGCCAACAATTGAGTATTTTAATAATTGGCAAATGCAAAAGAAACATCAGGATTGTCATTAAAATACCTATAAAGAGGGCAACTAAAAAATATGCCACCAAATCAACACCTAAAGTGACATCATTCACCCGTTTCAAAAAGGATCCATTGGACAGTCCGAAGAGAATGCAGAAGCTGTTACTTATGAAAGCTTAGTTTAAGTTTTTATAAATTTTATAACCCCTCGATATATAAACATCTATGTCAAAYAAAATGTTTGTAAATTACAATAAACCTAAGGAATGAAACAAATTCAGGAAGCTATTACACACTTAACAGGTGCTGTTAATGCACATATCAAACAATCCAAAATATTGAGCAATATACCTGTTAAAAAGTAAAATTAGTTCCTACAACGAAAGTTCTATTTCAAATATCCTTATTCCCTTAACTGAGTCAGACTTAATAGATATTAGTAGATTACTGGACAGCGTGAATTTCCCAAATATTTAAAGAAGATCTGATCCAATTCATATACTCGAGCCACAATGTCGAATGTGTTTTACAAGACCACGAGGTAATTAGAACGAAGCCACTATATAGAGCTAACTTATGACAAATTAGGCAGGAAATTAAAAGACCTGCGGATACGGCCTTCTTCTTCTTCTTAATTGGCGTAGACACGCTTACGYGAAACGAAAAACATCCGTTTGAAGGTGAGCTAAAGGGAGAAGGCGAAACATCCCCTACATAGGGTTGTGCGCTGGGTTTGGGACCCGCCACGTAAAAAAATGAGTGACCCCTTCTTTGATGACGACCGTGGTAAACGGATACGGCCTTAATCACATATAATATACTTAATGATGATTGAGGAACGATCAGGAACTGTTCGTCACTGCATTATGTACACAAATTCGATCTTAGGACCATAGAACACGAACTGGGATCCTTATCCCAAAAACACTTAGTGTAAAACAATTCTACAATTATCGGTGATCATAAAAAAATAAAGGGTTAGGATTATTCCAGAGAAACAAATAACATTCTACTGAAATCTATAGGGACCGAGCCCTTGATATATTTATCAGAGGCCTAAATGGCGAATTGTTCAGAATTCAACACATTCTATATGAATCTACCGAATAATACACCTGTAGAAATGCTTTGCAAGTTATAGACACGAGAGCTAATAAAAACTTTGCCTTCGAAAAACTTAAAAAAAAATTCAAACAAATTTGAGTGCCCTAAGTATAACCCACAAACTATGTGGTCCATTTTTCGGAAGTATTAGTTTTACAAATAATTTTGATTTATTTTACACAAATGCCACTAAACCAAGTAAATAATGTTATAAATCTGAAGTTAAAGAAATGATAAATAAATATTTGGAATTTTTCGGACCAGTCTCCGACATTGGTACAATCTACACAATTATATTAGCAGAAATTAGAACAACAACTGAAGAACCGATCTACACAAAATCATATCCTTACCCAACCAACTTACAGGGCGAAAATAGAAAAACAAATGACAGAACTTCTAAACAATGGCCTCCAAAGAGTCGGTACAACTCCTTATTGTGGATTATTCACAAAACCATATTCATTCGGAACAAAAAGTTTACAGAATAGTTGTGKATTTTAAACGCTTAAAAGCGATAAGAATACCTGATTCCTAACTAATACTTGATATAAACAGCAATCTCGCAGGCGAATGTAACTTTTTTACCACATTGGTGTTCACGCTTTTGAATTAAGCAAATTTAGAAGTCAATCTGAACAGAAGTGAATTTCATTACGGAAGAAAGTATTTTGTCAGATCCTGAAAAAATGTCCATTATTAAGAAAATTCCTGCACCTGCTAATCTTAAGGATTACTTGTAAAAGTTTCCTTAGTTTAGCATCATATTATAGAAGATTTATATAAGACTTTGCAAAAATTGTCAAGATATTTACCAATTTAACTAGAGGTGAAAATTCTCAAATAAAATTAAGTAAATGCAAACGAATACAGATTTCACTAACATAGGAAAGCTTTAAATCATTTAGTGCTATAAAATATTTGCTAACGTCTTCTGAAATTGTGGTATTCCCAGACTTCAATAAGCCCTTTATTCTGACGACAGATGCTTCCAATACTGCAATTGGAGCAGTCCTTTCACAAAGGATAATCATATCTAACATATCTAGAAAACTCAATAAAGCCAAGGAGAATTACTCCACAATAGAGAAAGAAATGCTCGCCGTAGTATGGTAACTCGACAAATTAAGAACTTACCTGAATGGAGCTAAAAAAAATAAAAATCCTTACTGATCACCAGCCACTGACGTTTGCATTAATTAACAGTAATAACAATCTCATGTTAAAAAGGTGGAAAGCAATGATAGAAGAATATAATTATAAATTTACTTATAAACCAGTAAAAACAAACGTAGCCGCCGATGCGTTATCACTGTTGCCAATAGAAGTAATACGCGAACATCCACAAATGAACCTCAATCAAGGTTTAACAGACATCCCATTAAATGTGAAATTTACGATAAGTAAAACCTAAGCAAAATCTTGAAACATAATCAATGGAATTAAACTCCAAGAGAAATACATTTCGTTATTACATCAAGAAAATTTCTCACAAAATTCGTATCAGAATAACACAGAAAGTAAGTAGTTAAAATAATTGAAAAAGAACACAAAAGAGCCCATCGTAACGGTAAAGAAAATAAAGACCAGATATTGGAAAAATAGTCATGCGAAATTGCGAATGTAATAAGTACGATTCAAAAAACCAAAATTGCAGGCAATACCCGTACCTTTGTACACAACAGAAATACTGCATAGAGGGATAAATTAATAAAGTTTCTAAACTACTTCAGTGTACCAAAAACTTTAGTCATAGACAATGAAGGCAGCTTTATAAGCCCAATAACTCTTAACTATTCAGAATGGTTGGGAATTGAAATGTATCTATCTTCACCTGAGAAAAGTGAAGTCAATGGTGCGATAGAACGTGTGCATTACACTATTATTGAAATAATCAGATGCCTCCAAGTGGAATATACTGATTGCACTATTAAAGAAATTGTCAAGATTGTAGTTGACAGATAATTAACACGATACACTCAGTTACAAAAGGGAAACCAGTACATTATTTGGAAGAACACAGAGAACTAATTACCAAGATTTAACAAACTTCAGGGAAATAGTTATTCTGGCCTTCGAAACCATATTTGAAATGAACAAACAAATAAAAGGAAAAACCAAACCCATTGAGAAAGAAACTGTCGCCGAAGACAATACCGTCCCAATAACTACTAAAGATAACAGAGAAATTCATAAATCACATTTAAAAAACTGACTGAAATTTATTCTATAGACTCTTACCGTACTGGACAACTGCAACTGGTGTCTACTACGAGTACGACAGCCCGCTCGTAACAATCAAACAAAGACTAGAAAATATTACAAAAGGGACATATAAAATTATACACACTATCAACTTGGACAATTACGACAAAATTACCAACGACTTCGGACTTACTATATACAACGAAACAAGTAAAGCAAGTATTTTATTTTCACAACTAAAACATCAACTTTCCGAGATAGGTAGCTTATTAAGCCAACTGCGAACAAAAAACACAACCATGTAAAATAAGTCAATCAACTGGATAGGATCTGCTTGGAAATGTTTATTAGGGAATCCCAATGCCACTGACTGGGACCGAATATTTTGCACAACACATGAACTGATCGAAAACAATAACGTGCAGTATACCGCAAACCCATACCTTGACAAGACAAATTACAAAATATTAGATAGTTATAATACGATTGTGAATGAAATAAGTAAGAATTATAAGCAACTATTAGCACAAACAGATATAGAAAAATATGAAATTGCAATTAATGACAACCCATTAGCAAAACAAGAAATCATTCATTCTCAAATTCTAAATAAGGAAGATATAACAACTATTGTGCCTCAAACTGAGACATTATCTTTTAAGCATGAACTGCAAGCACTCAAATATACAGAACCCTCTATGCTCATTTAAAACTCACTTCTTTTATATGTAATTTCACTACTAAAAACCGAAGATACCTTTAACAATAATATTATCACACGTACGGATGTATTTTGCAAATGGCACTCGACTCAACGTTTACGTAACGAGGAATGCTTATCGATGAGAGCTGCATTAGGTTGGCTTTAAAGTTCTGCGAGCTAGTGTCAAGGCGCAATGGAATGGACTCATCCCAATCTAGTTTTTGGATCCAAAGCTCTTGCAATAAGATTTTTGCTTTGGTAACTATTGGGGCTAGTAATCCAAGAGGATCAAAACGGCGAGCAGAAACTGACAATATGTTCCGTTTAGTGGCGCGCAGATCATTAAAGTTGGCATCGAAAACAAATCGATACAATAATATTTCGGCAATCACTTGATTCCTAGTGTTTTAGTTGAATTTTTGTCATTGAAACTTAATGACTTTTCAGTGCAATCAGTGTCGTAAAATTTAGGGTGGTTCGAAAATCACTTCGTTAACGTGAATCCTGCCGATTTTAATATTTTAATGACTTCACTTCTTATAAGAGATTCCAAATTTTGTATAATGTGCTATGTAATCTGGGAGGAGAACTTCTATTACTGGCGTATTTGCCAGATACAATCCATCATAAAAGGGTTTTGTGAAAAGTTGGCTGGTTAGGACCATTTTTAATTTGGCCAACAGCTGAAAGATCAAAAAATTTTTCAACACCCAAAAGGATATCCACTTKTTTAGATTTGYGGAATTCTGGGTCCGCCATTTCAATATTGTGCGGAATTTTCCAGCCACTAACATTGATATTATGGTCTGGATGATTTGCTGAAATGCATCGCATTACCCAGAATTCCGCCGAAAGTTCATAATTATTTAACCGCGACTTGACAAACRCGCTTAGTTTTGACCCCACTTTTGTATTGGAATTGCCAATTCCAATTACGCTTAATGTTTTGTGCTGACGTCGAATCAGCAACTTTTGTGTCCTCCGTCATAAAATTGACCTGGTAGCCTGAATCCAGCAAGGCTCTCGCAGGCAGGTAATCTCCACAGCTGGTCTTCACTAAAATTACTGCTGTTGCCAGCACTACTCGATCCGACATACTTGCTGTATGCATGGCATGTGTAGTGGATGGTTGCGGATGAGGTGCAGCGAGGAAAGAGACGGGATACTGGTGCAACAGTGTGTGATGCGATCGAWTGCACACACGACATCGATCCGCTCTGCACTTCGATACCGTGTGCCCCTTACGCAAACATTTTATGCCTAAGGGCACCGATTTCACGAACTCGAACCTCTGCTGCACCGGAAGCGCCTTGAAGGTGCTGACAAAGAGGCTGCCTCGTATTTGCTGCTACTAGTGCCGATTTGGTCCTGTCCATATATTGTTGTTTCCCATGACTCGCACTGCTTGTTGGTATGGGCTTCGTAATTGAATTTGATGCTCCTTCCGCTGATAGTTGCTGGAATCTCCTATTTAGGGTGGCTTCACAGTCCTTCTACAGTGGCAGTTTGTCATAGTCCAGCGCTTCTTCCCATTTGGATCGGGTGGCAGGGTCAACCTTTGTCATTACTATGTGTGTAATAATAGCATTTGTTATATGTTTCTCATCGCCCAGCGATAGCAATGATTCATACACCGCTGACATTTCGTCAATCATTGATCGCAATGAAGGAGCGGATGGCTTTGGGATTGTTGGCAGCTCAAAAAGTTTTGACATTGTATTGAAAAATATCAAACATTTATTATCATAAACTTTTTTGAGACTTGCTAACGCTTGCGGGTAATTTTTAACCGACATCTGAAACGCTTTAACTGTTCCCAAAGCCTCTCCAGATAGACAATTAACCAAAYGGTTAAATTTTTCAATATCTGGAATATTTGGATCGTTATGAACCAAGCTCTCGAACAAACTCATAAAATTTTTAAATTGTGAATATTCTCCCTTAAATTTCAGCAAATTTATTTTAGGGAGCTATGAGCTGTGAGTAGCTACAAAAGATGTTTCGGCAAGCGAAGTTTTATTTTTGGTTAAAATTGACTTAATTATGGATTTTGTTTCAACGATTATGTTCTCTAACTCCCCTCGGGCCATGTCGTCCTCATCAATTTCTTCAATCTTTTATTGTCATTTCATTAATATAGACATAGTCTTTTCGTTTTTTGACGTCTTAACGATTTTAAGTCCGTCAACTCCTTACTTGGAGACAGGCTTACGAGAGTTGGCGTTGGCGTGCTCATTTTGCG
Organism: Bactrocera latifrons; assembly: GCF_001853355.1. NCBI lineage: Eukaryota > Metazoa > Arthropoda > Insecta > Diptera > Tephritidae > Bactrocera > Bactrocera latifrons. The sequence goes on from NW_017534866.1 coordinate 9,255, forward strand.
CTGGTTAAATTAAATTTCTGAAAAAAGACTATAACGGTTGTCAACAAATATATTAAGAATCGATAACGAAAACGAAAAAAAAAGATAATATCGATTCCCAAGTATACGAAAGCCAAACCAATAAATGCGCAAAATGAGCAATGGCACAAAAAGGTAATTTAATCGGAAAATGTCCGAACGAAAATCGATAAAAATTGCGAAAAAACTACGGATAATTGCAAACGCGGATCGAAAAAAGTGCGAAAAATTTGAAAATTTAATTTTGCAATTAATATTTTTTTCACCTTTATTTCAAAATAAAGGGTTACCGCAAAATCCCAAAATCCCTTATTCACTTTGAATTCGTATATGTTTGAGCATGTATTAATATATGYGTAGATGTATGTTTGTATATTAAATACAAGGCAATACAATAAAGTCAATGTAATATATGAAAAGTTAAAAGGGAGAACCGAAAACTGAAAGTGTGCACTTGTTTTTTTTTTTTTTTTTTAATTTTACTTGTATGTGTTTTCGTTTTATTTTCTGTTCGCACTGCTTTCAGTAAGTCGCACTCGTTACCTGGTGCGTCGGCTGTTTGCCGGCGCTTACGTCCCTTTGAAAAAGTATACAGCGACAGCTCATTCCCACGACGGCAGCAGATTGATGGCAGCAGCGGTTTGATGGCAATGGCGACGATGGCAGCAGCGGTGCGATAACAGCGAAGTGACGGCAACGAAGTAATTACCGCAGCAACGGATTGGCAGCAACGGATGATAGCAACGGTTTTTGGCCTTACCGGTTTTTTAATTTTGCGGCACTTTAAACAGTTTAGAAAACTGTTTTTAAACTGTAACTTAATATATATATATATATAAGTATATACAATATATATGTATATATTAGGGTGCGCCTTATTTTTTGACTTTGAACTATGGGGTATCACACCCCATAAAAATATGTATTACGGAGTAAAACGATGTTATGCAAGAAACTAGAGCTTTTGGAAAAGGGGAAGAYATGCCGCAATGAGGGTAAAGTTTGCAAGATTCATAAAAATTGCARTATAAACCAATAATACTACAGTGATAATTTTATGTGCGATTTTATTTCTAAAATTTATAAGAAAAGGTATTTGCATTTTGAAAAAGATTGGCGAGTTTAATAAATTCATTTTGTTCATACATTTTTTTATACATATATGCAGTTACACGTAGTACATTAATGCTCTTATTGCAAAAGTGTCGACTTTTTTCTGTCAGGGTAAAGTTTCCTATGAGCAGCTACAGTTAGAACAATAAATTGCTTTTCTTCCTAATTTTTTGAAAGTACGTTATTAAAATAAGCTTTACTGCTCTTTCTGCCAAATCATTAACAACATTTATTTTATTAACTATGTTTAATCCGATATTATAAGATGACTCATCTCTCCATTCTACAAGATTTTTTGCTAAAAAATCTGTTGGTATACCGAATCTTTTAAAGAAAGTTTTGGTTTTTTGTGAAATGAAGTCTTCAATACTTTTGTCGGAATATAGGCTATAATCCTGTGAAGGTACAATCAACTTTTTTTTCTCGGTATCGTTAACATTTTTCAAAGCGGTCACCATACGTTTTTTTATGTCATTGTTGATTTGTGGGTCAAAAAAGGTAAATCCTGCAGCTTCTGCAGTTAAATACCATAAATGGTTACAAAATTTGTGTAGCAGTTTCTGACTAGCCGTTTCATATATGTATCTGTAAGCATACAAGTTCTTAATCAAAGCTGAATCTTGCCTAGGAGCTTCTGCAGAAACGGGTGCTCTTGTCCAGGCTCGCAAATAAACTTTTGCAACGAATATACAAATGTCCCGAATTCCATCTTCCTCATATTTGCTTAAATTAAACTCCTCCCGAAGTAAAAATATTTTTAAGCAATAAATTGCCTTAGCCATCCACCAGGAATGATGAATGCTCCAGGTGCCCGAAATACGAACTGGGATACCGTACCACCAAGAAAAACTACAACTAGCTGGAGTAATTCTTTATAATCCTCTCGTGGTTGATTTTCATTGACATCCTGCAAGGCGAATTCTATAATTTCTGATGCGTCCACAAGTGTATCTTTCACATAGTTATCCTCAACACCACATTTGAAATTCATTTGATTTATTTTCTGCCAACTCTCTTTAAATCCTGTCTCTTATACACATCTAGATGTGTATAAGAGACAGGTTGATCAAAGATGGTAAAATTTTACCATCCCAATGAACCACCACTGCAGTTATTTCCTGGTTTTTGAAGGCGCGATAAATTTTTTGGGCGGATTGAACTCGAAATCGTGAACCATATCGTCGAAGGGAGGTTCCGTTTATAATAAGGTCGTTTTAAAGCTTGAGCAGTTGCGATTAGTATTCGTACCGCATCACGATCACTTAATTTGCATTTATCCAGAACTGTGACAAGCTCGGGTGTAATAAAGTTGATTCGCGCACGACTTTTCTTTACATTACTGGGACGCGGCAAATCGTCGAAATCTTTGGATAAATCTTCATTATCTTGCTCATTTTCACTACTTTCATCTTCAGTTAAGGTGCATTCGGGATTTTTACACTCGCCTATTAAACAACAACACAAAAAAGAAAAAATTTCTACTTTTTGCAACATACTTGACACAAACAATAAAAATATGGTGAAACTAAAATTTTTACGCTAAACAACGTCAGACTCGAACCGTATTAAATTATAATCTTACCATGGATGTTAGCAACAAATTTGCCGCTTTTACGTTTTCCTACAGCTTTGCGATAGAGTTTCCTATTTTCTTTTTCCAACAAGACCCGATCTGAACCAATCATTGAACCGGGTCTCCCTTCCTGCCTTTGACTTAGAAGAAATAATTTATCTTCCTCAATCGTGATTAGTTGTAGGGCATCTGCATGGGCAGTGTCAAAAAGGTTAATAAAAGTTGCAACAATATCTTGCTCCCGATTTTCCTGCGTTGTTGTCCGGCGATTAGAGCTCTTCTGCAACCCCTTCCGTTTCTGATACAAGCCTTCAAGTTTTAAAACACTTTTGTTCACATTCTTCGTTGGAATTCGTGCTTTAGCCCAAAAACTCCACTTCTTCAATAACTAGGTAAGCAGCACCATGGAGACTTAATTTTATTTTATATTAAGAAGGTTATAAAAAAGCAAGCGCAAAACTTGTCCGTTGGATGGCAACTTAGCACCGAGAATTTGGCTTTCATCATAGTCAAGGAGATATAACTTTTCTTGTGCCCTGGTTTCCATTTTTAACTTAATTTAATTTAATTGTCTTATTTAAATTACACGAGGTAACACACTTTATACTTCTTGATAAACTAAATAATTAATTGGGGGGGGGGTTTGATGCCCTGTACGCGATATTTTTTTTTCTCCGGCATAGCTAGGGTGCACCCTAGTCTCTTATACACATCTAGATGTGTATAAGAGACAAGAGTCCACCCTAGTATACATATATATATATTTTTTTTTATATTTTATGTTTTATTTTTATTTTTCCTGTATTTAGGTATCACTATCACTGCACTGCACAACTTGGTCACTTCCAATTTATATTTCTTTCTTTTTTGTTTAAGATTTATGTTCTTTTTTTTTTTTTGGCTTTGTGAAGACCGACAACCGGCGATTGACAGGCAATTAAAAACGATAATGGTTAATTGAAACGAAAACGAAAGTCAAATAAAATATTCTTAGCTCACGCACTAAGTCCCTGCTCGGGCGCCATGAAAATTCTCAAGCGTTTTTGAGAAGCGAAAATATAACTTAAGGAATGCGCGAATAAAATAAGAAGTCTAATTGCCTGTCACGAAAATTACGATAAAAATGAAAACGCGCGCGTACGGTTCCACAGTTCAATTACAAGAGAGCGTTCTTCATTTCTTAATCTAATTGCTAAGCGTAAATCTTAAAACTAACGGCTTAAACCAAGGGTAATATAAATATGTATTAAAAAGGGGTAAATATAATCATTCTCAACTTTCGTTAAATATTGTAAGAGATTATGGTAAGTATTAAGGTAAGTAATAGATTGGTATTATGAGTGCATTATTAAGGTAGGTATTTTACAATAGACTTTCTTAATTTAATTTTTAATAATTCAATATTTTATAATTTTTATGATTCAATTTTCTTAATTTTAATTTTAGGTTTAAATATACGTATATATCTTGTCGCTTGACGCAACAGCAACTGTTAGAGAATTGGTTAAGGTGCAGTTGAGGCATATAAAATAAGGCCGCCTAATATTATATTCATTGTATTTTAACATTATTTTGTAATTGCATTCGTCTTGAAATATTTCGAAAGAGTTTTCCAAATTTTGTATTCAATAAACGTATATAAAATTAAAATTTAGTTTCTTTGCGCATTATAATAATAGTATTTTGTACTGATATTAAATTTGTAAGAGCATTGGACAGAAACCCGTACTGCAGGACTGATTGGTGGAACACTTCGGTCTGAGTGATCCGATGACGACGGTAGAAGGCGTAGCGTGAATACGCCGATTGTAGAGCGATCGATGTTACGCTTCGGGACGTAGAAGATTCCATGATTCAAATTAGGCTGCCCTAATCGAAGATAATCTATGCCAAGCAGTTGTTAAAAGGTGCTGCAAAGAAGGTGCGTTCCAAAGTAATCAGGACTTTTTGAATCTAGCGCCCCTGGTGGCGCCACTATATGTCGACTAGTTAGTTACTGCTATCTTTATCGATTGTCCAATGAGACATTTCATCGATTGGAAATTAAGTTGTTGCGTTTTAAGTGTCAGAATGTTTATGGGCACATGGACATAGTTGATGAACTGCGCGAGCACAGTGAGGTGTTGAATGGTGTTATGAAGGAACACGTGATGAGTGCTAGAGGGCACGACTTAGCGGAGACAGGTGGTGCTGAAGAGCACAAGAGTGCAGCGAGAAGACTAAGTAGGCACATCGAGGGGTCGAATGGTGGCATAAAAAGTACGGAGGGTGTGCGATACGGCGTATAGAATCGGAATCAGAGAAGCATGTGGAAGGAAATGGTGAACTTAGTAAACACGGAAGAATATCGAGTGGAGCAACGAAGATGTATCGAGGATGCCCTAAGAAGCTCGTGGTTACAGATTCAGCAACCAGTAAGCGAGCATTAACGTCATTATGCGGAAATGTCGACGTACACGGAGTGGCCGTTAAGAAGATAACAATCGCATCGGTGAGTTGATCGGAAAATTTGGAGATATTTATCTAGCATCTAGTATGAGTGAAGCATCACACAACGACTTTCACCGTCTCATTAGTACGCATGAGAGGAAAATAAATAAGTTAATAACCGAGTATCGACCAGCAAAGAACGTAAAATCACCTGTGCAGATGAAAACTATATTGAAAGACGAAGAGCCAGCATACGAGAGAAAGAGGCGAGTATGCCACATAGATAAGATTTTGATCGACAAAGAAGTTGGACAATGGCTAGAAGAAGAGGTCATTACATACATCACATCGGAATACGCATMTCTAATTGTACTTGTTCCCAAAAATAACGGTGAAAAGAGGATATGTTGCGGCGATAGGAGACTAAATGCAAAGATATTTAGGGACAATTTTCTGATGCCATTGATGGATGAAGTAGTTRAGTGTTTGAAAGGTGCCAAGATATATAAGAAGCTATATTTAATGAATGGGGTTTTTCATATGCCCGTAAGTGCTGAGTACACAAAGTATACGTCATTCGTTACGGGAACTGGACAATATGAGTTTTTCTATGTATCATTTGGAATTTGTAATTCACCACCAGTGTTTTCAGGATTGATTGTAGCCATATTCAGAGTTTTGATAAGGAATGTAATCGTGATCGCGTACATGGGTAACCTGACAATTCCCTCCAAAGACGAATTGGATGGTATCAAGAACTTAGCCGTTGTGCTGAGAACAGCTGCATCTGGTGGATTGCGAATCAACTGAAAAAGTGTCAGTTTTTGATGAGGAAAGTTGAGTTGCTGGGATACATCATCCAGAATAGTTGCATAAGACCATCCGAGGCGAAGACGAATGCCATTAAACATTTTCAGCTGATAAGAAAGCTGTRCAACGATTCCTTGAACTAACCTTATATTTTAGGTGATTTATCGAAAAAGATGAGCAACTAGCAGCATTTCAGCAACTAAAAGCAGCAATGATCAACGCTCCAGTTTAAAAATTCATACAATCCGCAAGCGGTAACGGATACAGATGCTACGAAATTCGGATATGGAGCAGTACTATTGCAGAAGCACGTGGGCGTGTTAAGCTGAGTTTCCTGTTTACTTATGAAAGACTCATTGCAGTACCGATTGAAGCAACCTCAAGAAACGAATAATTGGGTTAGAGCTGTGCGGAAGATTTCGGAAATATGAAGACTAATATATGAAATACGGTAGGTTACACAAAGACCAGACTAAGGAATTTATTGTGCTACCCACACTCATGGAGGAGGAAGTGATAAGAATGGCACATAAACAAGGTCACTTTTCCAGCAAGAACACACAAGACGTCGCAGAGAAAAAAATTTACATTCCACATTTCAAAGCGAAGGCATCTCGCGTTGTAGAAAGCTGTAAAGAATTTTCTGTGAACCAAAATAATGTAAGGATAAAAGAGGCTGGCTTAATGCAATTAACAAGGAAGACTGTCATTTGGGTACATAAAACGTCGATCATGTCGGACCTGTGGAAATGAGGAGAAATGTTAGAATTATTTGCTGGAGGTTATCGATGAATTCTTCAAATTTGTTTGGCTTTACCCAACGAAGAACACGGGAGCAGAGGCAGTACTAGGTAGACTTAGGAAGCAGTCATCGAATTTACTTCATTCCTTTCCAAAGAGTATTGTGAGAAAGAAGGTATTCAACATTTAACAAATGCCACGGGGGTTCCAAGGAGGAACGGGCATTTTGACCAGATATACAAAATCGTGATGCAAATGATATCAAAATTATGCAGCGAAAGCCCTGGTGAGTGGTATAAGCATGTAGAACGCGTACAACAGACGATGAATAAGACTCCAACTCGTATAACAAAAATAACGCCCTTTAAGGTATTAACTGGATTAGAAATATGAGTCCCCGAAATGCCGAATATGCAAGAGCTTTTGAATCCTTCGTTTTAGAAAAAATCGACTCAGAGCGTGAGAAAGCCGCCTTCAAGCGAAAGACAACATAGCTCGGCAGCAAAAGGAAAATTGCAAAATCTACAATGCTCGTCACAAAGCTGAAATTGATTACAATATTAACGAAACCGAAATATTTTGGACCGTACAAAAACATTAAGCAGTAATAACATGGCAGATACGAAGTAGCGAAACGTGGACACCACTTACCAACTGTACTTAACACTGAAAATAGGGAGGACCCACCTGATAAAAGCAATATAGGCACAGTCATCAAACAGTCACTACACGCGACGCGTTTATTTAAGCGGGCGGATCATTTGGGAAAAACTGAACTAATAAAACAGTTGAATTAATTAACAAGTGTGTTGTTTAACAGACGATCACACATATATCATAAATTCAATTCAGCAATATTCTGCAAATAAACAATTTCATTGTTGATCAAGAAAGATAATTTCCAAAAATTGCAACAACAGCACATTTCGTCGGCACAAAACCAGAGCGGATGTCAAACTGAGGTTTGCAAAGATTATTATTGTAAAACTCATCAATGGGTCAGTCTGTAGCCCATCTCTCTTGTCTGATATTAATTTTAACATTCCCACTCGCTCTACCAGGCAACTTAGACCTTTATTTTTAAAATTTTCTAGAACAAATTTCGAGTTAAACGAACCATTCCGCCATATATGTCACGATTTCAATTCTCATTCCAGCACATTTGATCTAACAGATTCACCCTTTAAAAACCCTAAAAACTTATTTTATCTACTCTTAACAAGTAACATTTAAAAATTATAAACTTTAATCTAATTCTTATTTTTGGCTGTTGAAATTTTTGTTTCTKTAGCTGAGCAGCTTAAGATCGCAACGCTTAAAACTCCCTTGCGTTTTGTGACTCGGCTAATTCCGCTCGTTCGCGGATTGCGCCCCTCGCGTCGGTTGGGCGGGAGGAGGGTAATCGTTGGATATTATTATTATTACGTTATCATAACAGAGTATGTTGAAATAAGTACTAGTAAGTAAGATGGGGTCATGTGTAGAAGCTCACGTAAGTGAGGAAAGCTCTCTGATCACCATTCACTTGGGAGTGTCCAGAAACGATTGTGTTACATATGACTCAAGCAGCTCACGACTTCCGGTCTTTGACCAAGTATCCTCTGGGTAGCCTAAGAACATTCGTTTGAAGGCGAGCTAACGTGAGAAGGCGAAACATCCCCTACATAGGGTTTTGCGCTGGGTTTGGGACCCGCCTCGTAAAAAAACATACCCAACGAAAAAATTGCAACAGCCTCCGATGAGAGACCTCCCTCTTGATGACGACTATGGCAAACGAAATAAGGACTACGAATTGAGGGCATGCACCTGGAATGTTCGGTCCCTTAATTGGGAAGGTGCCGCTGCCCAGCTGGTTGATGTCCTCGTAAAAATAAAGGCTGACATCACCGCCGTCCAAGAAATGCGATGGACGGGACAAGGACAGAGACGCGTAGGTCCTTGTGGCATTTACTACAGTGGCGATATAAAAAAGCGCAAATTTGGTGTGGGATTCGTGGTGGGAGAGAGACTGCGTCGCGGAGTACTTTGATTCACTTCGGTGAATGAACGTCTAGCCACTAACCGCATCAAAACCGCCAACCAGATCAATCATATTGTGATAGACGGAAGACACGTATCCACTGTTTCAAATTTGCGTGCGCTCCGAGGTGCTAACATCGACTCAGACCACTATCTTATTGCGGCCAAGATTCGCACCCGCCTCTGTGCAGCAAAAAACGCACGATAACAAACACAAGGAAGGTTCGACATCAAGAAGCTGCAATCACAACAGCCAGCCGAATGATTTTCTACTCGTCTTGCACTCCTGCCCTCTGAGAGCACTCGTCAAAATCTCGGTATAAGGGAACGGCATTTTAAACTCCTTACGAACAGCTGCAACCGGAACCATTGGTTTTCGCAAAGTGCAAAGGAATAGCTGGTACGACGAGGGGTGCCGTATCGCAGCGGAGAGAAAAAAGGCTGCCTATCTCGCGACGTTACGATCGAACACAACACGTGCGGGATGGGGTAGATACCGAGAGTTGAAGAGGGAAGCGAGACTCATCTTCAGACAGAAAAAGTAAGAGGCCGCAATGCGTGAGTAGGAAGAGCTTGATAAGTTGGCCGAAAGTGGTAATGCTCGAAAATTCTACGAAAAAATGCGGCAGCTTACAGAAGGTTTCAAGACCATCAAAGGTGATCTAGTCACCGGTGTCCAGAGCATACTTAAATTATGGAGGGAACACTTCTCCGGTCTGGGAGTGGACATACAACGCCAAGAGAAGGCGAACCCGATACCCCAATCGATGACGATGGAACGGACGTTCCACTGCCCGACCAGTAAGAAATTGGAATAGCAATTACCCGCCTGAAGAACAACAAAGCGACGGGGGCTGATGGATTACCGCCCGGCTATTCAAACACGGTGGCGAAGAACTGAAAAAGCATGCTTTTTTGTAAAATATGGTCGGACGAAAGCATGCCCAACGATTGGGATTTAACTGTGCTATGCCAAATCCATAAAAAAGGAGATCCCCCACAATCTGCGCCAACTACCGTGGAATAAGAATCCTCAACATCGCGTACAAGGTTCTATYGAGCGTATTGTGTGAAAGACTAAAGCCCACCGTCAACAAACTGATTGGACCTTAGCAGTGTGGCTTTAGACCTGGAAAATCAACAACTGATCAGATATTTACCATGCGCCAAATCTTGGAAAAGACCCTTGAAAGGAGAATCGACACACACCACCTTTTCGTCGATTTCAAAGCTGCTTTTGACAGCACGAAGAACCAGGCGAAGAAGGACCTGGCTACGCTTGGAATATCTAATTGGCGCCACGTAGCGAAAAGAGGAAACGACTGSCGCGCTGTTGTTAACTCAGCTATAATCACTTAAGTGGTGTCTACTCCAATTAAGAAGAAAAAGAAGTAAGAATTCGTACATATATAAGTTTATAGTAAATAAGCAAAACTTTGTATAAAAAGGAAATTATTCAATAAAGTAATCGAGTTAGACTTTGCAATTCAAATAGCGTGTTTCGATTATAAGGTGCCCGACACATAACTTTCATATATAATATGTATATTTGTTGTGTATGCATTACTTTTGAGGGGGTTAATACGAGCAAAAAATGGTTGGACTTTTTTCATAATTTTAAAATTCTTAACTTATTCTTCTAAATTTTCTATGTCGGTCCCCTCAAAGTAAACTTCTTGGCCAGAATACACCCAAACTTGGAAAAAAAATTTTAAAATAAATTTCCGAAGCACCAACTGCCATAAAGCTTTCCTATACCATCTCGGTGTAATGTCAATGTTTCTGGCGTATTTCGTTATTGAATTATTGCGGTTTTAGTAGTTTTTATCAATACCATTATATAGGGAGTTAGCGAAGTTATACTCCGATTTCATCCTTTTGCATACTGTCGGTAGAAGTTCTTATAAGATTTGCACTCACCAAATTTAACTTAAGTGGATATGCACATTGTTAGAGGGCGGGCTTTTCAAAGATTTTTGCCCACAGACTCCTCAGTAAAGCGATCCTCTGTACCAAACTACAGCCTTTGTTGCCACGTCTGTATCGGCAGAGCAATCTTTTCTTTTCCTCTTTTTCGAAGTTCTAATTCGCGCGCAACTAAACAATAACTAAAAGGTTGCGCGCTCTCTTCTTTTGCGACCGCTCACCGATCCAGACGTGATAAGTGTTTGTCCAATTTGTTATTCTTAAAATATATTTATTATATGAAACTTTTTGGTTTTTTTATTTCAACATTTGTGAAATCATTTGCGCCGATCGTTTTCCCATGGCCAACCACAACTACGAAACGAGCGAGCACCGTGCTCCACCACCCGAATTTTCAATGGTCCTTCGAGCCGGCTAACAGGTAACAAGTTGATTTTAATTTAAAGTGAAAGTCCATAATTTGTCCGATTTAGCAACTCGCAAGTTACAACCAAACATATTTTGGATTTGTGCTCTGCAAGCTATAACGCAATGATTGGTAAATTTGTGTATAAATCCTGTACAAAACCCATTGTGCTATGTGAAGTGGAGACCAAAACTTATTTTTGGCACTCTACCCACAAAATCCACGTACAAGACTGCAGGTAGTATTGTACTTCATATAATACATGCAAGCAGCAATAACGCAGCTGCAGTTTCGCGAGTGCAAAAAAAAAAAAAAAAGTACAAAGAAAAGTGAAGTGAGCGACGGCAAGAAAACCAAACAGCTAAGGAGAGCAGCAAAGCCAAGCAGCACTGACAAAGCATCAAAGAGAGAGCAGCAAAGGCATAGCAGCAAAGGCAATCCAACAAACAAAAGATTATGGTGGTGAAATCGAAATAGTTCGAAAATAACCCAGTGAACAAAACTGAAAGTGAATAGTGGATATAAATCAAATTTTATTTTTATTTGTATTTGCATTTAAATAAAGCAATTAAGCACACATCAATTTTGTTTGTGTACATAATCGAAGAATAGGCTTGCAAGTGCATTGGGACGATTACCCAGCACGCACGTTCAAATTAAATTTGGAAAAAATACTTTGAGAAAATACTTTACTCAATTTAMTAATTATTTTTTGTTCTTTCGGAAATCACGCTTCACTAAGAAACAACGCACTGCTAATTTTTAGTTTGTCCGTGAGTGCTTCTGTAACTTTTGAACTTTTTGCAACATATTTGCAAATATTTTTTAAATGTTAATTTCACAGTTTTAAATCCGACTATGTGTAGTTCCGGTTCAATTTTCAAAACAATGGAATTCAACAGAGCACTTATCACAGCTGCAGACGCAGTTTGAGGAGTCTTTTACTCCAACAGCAAACAACCAAACTGCCTACTCTCTTGAAGTACAACTAACTGAACTGAAATCTCTACATATACAAATGTAGTTCTCAGAATAATTTTCATTTAATGCTCAGCTCTGTTCAAACGCCACTGCTAAACTTTTTCCTTCTGAGCTATCTGTGGTGAAACACGCTCATCTTGCACGAGTTGGACAAGAAATACTTATTTTTACGTTCCCTGCATCTCGAACCTTCTCTATGATATACATACGTCCTCTCTTAATTGCGTTAATTTATAAGGAGAGCGACAAATTAAAAATGTTTACTCTACGGGAGAAGCATCAGGTAGACCAACTCTCAACTTTGAGTATGGCTGATTTTTGGTTACTTGCGGTATACCTATAAATTATGTATGCCACTTAATTCACACATCCGTCTTTGGCCATTCCCATTATGACGCGCACTTAATTACCAATAAAAATAAAATAAACACTAGGGCCTGTATTGTGAAAAGTAACTGGTCACAATTTCAGTGTTTATCTCAAGATATCTATTATTTATGTTTTTTGTCGAAAAACCAATATTCGCAACCGAACGGTTTTGGAAACTTCTAAGTAGTGGGGGAAAATCTAAAAGGATGCCATCCTGGTCTGACGAAGCCTTTTTGATTGGTTGGGGGTGGAAAAAACGATGGTTGAAGTGTTGAGGTGTAATGGTTAATTGTTTTGGGTTGTGTTAGTGTTACTGTTGTACTGCGGATTATGCGCAATAAGTGCTGCGATGAGTCGCGGGATCGGAAGTCGCATGATCACTAATATTGGTATGTAGGGGCTAGGCAATAATTTTACCCAATTTTTTCAGTTTTGGTATTATGACGTACCATAGCTATACAAATTTCTCTGGGAATTTCAATAAGATATTTTCCGATTGCCCAATATACAAGATATTTATGTATAAGTCAAGCGAATGTTTCAAAATCCGAATAATTAGAGAATAAATATATGGGCAGAGGATGATTTGATCCCTTTTAGGCAAGAGGATAAACTCTTATTAGAAAGATGCTTTCTGATTTACATTATGACTTTTTACGATTGCCTGAAAATATGAAAATACTATACTACATAAGGGTATACTTGATCGATATATGTAGTCTTCGGTAAAAAAAAATCCTGAGATGCATATTGTATATTTGATGATAGAGTTCTTTTTAAAATATAGTCCGTTTTCAACAATTTCAGAGTATAAGATGAAATAACTTGACGTTTGAGTGTTTGCGAATTTTTTTCTGAAACCTTCATTGATGTTGGCTTTGCATAGTGTAAAGTGAAATAGTTTGATGGAATTTAGAAGTTTGTTATGTTAGAAATATGCGTCCTTGTCAACGGATTTGGTTGAAATTGGGCAACTAATTCCTAAGATATACATTTTTACCAAAAGGGGGCAGTGCTACACATATTTTCCAATTTTTAAACTAGCTCCTGTAAACCCTTTCAAACAATATTGATCCAAACTTGTTTTTGGTCATTACAAATTCACTTTTTTATATGTAGTTTCACTACTGAAAACCGAGGATACCCTTACACTAATATTATCATATTATAATCTGTCAAACACTTTAAACGAATTTTCCTAGAATTTACCATGCTTTTCATGCCCCAAAACGATAAATATGGCATACTTGGAAAATGCATTGTGTAGATGGTACTACTATGTATATGCAAGAGAATCAACTTGTAAAATTAGACAAAACCCATTGCATTTTACAAATCCTTAGCAGAGAAAGAGCGCTTTGTGATTACCAATACGTAAACCAAGCAATAATTGAAGTAATGAGAGAACGAACAGTATTTCTTTCCATATTTTTTGGAATATTACTTATAAGAGACATCTCTTAAACTTAATGGCACTTTCCTTATAAACTTCTTTATCGCAACTATGACCTTGAATAGCGTTAATTTTACAAACTTTCAAGCAAGGCCTATCAGGAAAATTAAACTAAATTATACTTAAACTATTTACATAMACTTCATTTAAACAATGTAGATGAACTAGAACGAATAAAATCAAAAAACAATAGTCAATAATTCATAATCAGCGAGACGCTGATTTTGACTTATTCTTCAAAGTCTATGTAGTTCCCCTCAAAGTAAACTTCTTTGCTAGAATACACTCGTGTGAACGTTCTTCCCAAAAGTGGTGGCTAGATGAGTTAGCACTTCCCTCTGTACACCCGATACTGAACGACCACACGACAACCACACGACGACCACACGACAACACACCACACTAACGCGATCCACATATGAAGACACCACACATGCAGACATTCCACATGAAGACACCACACACTACTACACACGAATATATACCACACATGCGGATCACACCACAACTCTACACTACCCAACCATCAAAAGCCACTGCTCGAGAGGACGAGGCCTCTTTTTTACATCGATCTCGCACTGAGCAAACGTCCGTCGAAACATCATTTTTACGTCCGTATTTTATTCCGCATCCTAAATATATTTCACGGTGAATAAAGAAAAACACCAAATCGATTGTGTCTTTTCATTCAATATTTTGCCGGTTAAAAAAAAAGAGTTGAGTGCCGAGGTAAGTAGTGTCAAAAAAGGTACTAAATAAACATTGGTCCTTCGAGCAATAGTGAGAGGCACTATGGAAAAAAAATAATAATTATAAATAAAATTTTGCGAAAACCAAAAATTGTTCAGTGACACATAAGTGCATAGTGAAGTGCGAGTGAACAAGCTTAGAAAAACAAACAAAAAAAAAAAAAACACAAAGACAAGAAAGTGCATTTAAAACCAAAAAAAAAAAAGTGAGGAACAGTGCAGTGACCACATAAAAGTGCAGTGCAGTAGCGACTTTCTCATACATACAGAAGTGCGAATACTAGGCAACATTTGCTCTCCAAAAAAAAAAAAACACAAGAACGGAAAAAGCTAAACGGTGCAAACTACCAAAATATATACATACTAGCTGGCAATGGTTGCGCGAGGCCACGCCCGTCAAAATATGCAAAATAAAAATAATGTTATATAAATAAGAAATATATATATAATATATATAAATAAGAAATAAACTTAATCTTTAGACTGTTCTTTAGTTCAACTTAATCTTTCACATTTACAACTGATTCCAACAAAGCAATTTAACGGAATAGTTATATTTTTAATTTCATTTATGCCTAAAGCTAAGTTAAATAAAAAACCTTAAGTAATCTCGTAGATTTTTATTGTTCATCAGTAAACAAAATATTTTTAGGATAGATTTTATTTTAAATTTTTATTTGTTTTATGACAATTAAAGCGTTAATTTCAAAMTTTCTCAGTTTTTATGAACTGGCTTGACTGCAAAGAAAAGAATTCTTAAATGAAAAGTTGCATAAAAACTAAAATTAAATTCTCTTTAAAATGAGGAAAAAAACCTGAAACCGGTGCACCGGTATATTAAATTATTTCTCTGTAAACAATATTTAGAACTTTTTTCTCAGGAGATAAAATAAAAAGATTATTTTTATTAGTGACTCGCGACAAAGCTACGTAAAGCTGGCCATGAGAGAAACAATTGATACTTAGGTCCAGTCCAGCGACTTCTAATGTTTGGCCTTGAGATTTGTTTATTGTCATAGCGAAACAAAGTTTTAAAGGAAATTGGAGGCGTTTGAACTGAAAAGGCAAGTCTGTCGGAATAATAGGTATTCTGGGTATTAATACAATATCTCCAGCGCCACATCCAGTTACAATCTTACACTCTATTAAATAATTTTTGAARGATACTATGACCAAGCGGGTGCCGTTACAAAGTTTTGGAGGATTTAGGTTTCTTAACAAAATAACTGGTGAGCCTAGTTTAAKATTAAGTTTGTGCGGAGGTGCGCCAGACGGATTTAWTGAAATAAGAAATTCTGTTGGAAAATGAACTATTTGCTCAGAATCGACAACTGTGTCGACTGAATAGTAAGTCTTATTAGGGGCGTCAAATTTGCATTGAACCATGTCATTAATTACATWACATTCGTCATTTGTTGGAGTTAAAATAGCTCTCTCCTTAAACCAATCCAATGTTTTCCCACTTACATTTRAAATATCTGGATAGACCTTTTCTATAAGTTCTTCAAGGTTTTTAACARGTACACAAAGACTTTGATTTATGTCTACTTTACAGTTTTAGTCTGTCATTTGCCCATGACCAATTTGCAGTAGTGTCTTACCGAAAATTTAATTTTCTAGACCTGGGGTTAGCCTCATGTTCTTTTTTAATTSGACATTATAGATATGTTTCCACAACTTTGATCTTTTCAAGCACGCATTTACCTCATCTGCCCTKGTTCCCCTAGGAACCACGGGCAAAATTTGACGAAAGTCTCCAGAAAATAGTACTGTGCATCCACCCATAGGTGAAACTTTGTTGCGTAGGTCTTGCAATGTTTTATCTAAAACCTCTACTCCTAATTTGTGTGTGAAAGGAAAAATCGGTAACTGTTTTACCGCAAAGAGAAATAAAAATTTTGTTAAGGTCACACAAAGCCTCATCAAAAATTAATTGATTGTAACCTAAATTTTGATTACCAGCTTMTCGTTTTTTTCTTTGCAATATGTCTTCTGACATACTTTCTTTAWATTTATTCCAAAGTTCAACAGAATCCGAAACTTGACAAAAAGACAAAATTATAGCAAATAAATATCGCATCGAAACAGACGAAGCACTAATTTCTGCTTCCAGTAGCGTTTGTTCCCAAAGTGAATCATCTTCCAACAAACCCAAAGCTTTGCAGGCTGCTTGATAGGAACTAAAAGCCCTACCTTGAACAGTTTTCAAAAATTGGAAAGAAGTTGGGCC
>NW_017534867.1:0-12755 GCF_001853355.1 Bactrocera latifrons
ACCAGGTGGAGAAGGACCTGGCTACACTTGGAATATACAGTTGGCGCCACGTAGCAAAAAGAAGAAACGACTGGCGCGCTGTTGTTAACTCGACTATAATCGCTTAAGCGGTGTCCACTCCAATTAAGGAGAAAGATGTATGGACATATCGACGCTGAGTTTTGCGAGCCATGGCAAAATATGTATTTCAGATTTAGTAAATATTTTAAATCGACAAGAACTATGTTGCCAGTTTTGTCACTTTCTCTGTCTTTTTATCGAATTTGCGGGGTTGTCAGTTTTCCTTTCCAGAAGAATATCAGAAAGCTGTTCAATTTATGAATTTAGCTTTTGCTATATTTGAGAAAAGACGTTTGTTGGCAACGACATGCTCGGGCAGATGTTTATAAATGAAAATGTTTTTGTTCCAAGATTTACTACATTTGGGCTTCGGAAACTTGGCTGCCATATTGAACTGTGATTCCTATGCTACTTGAGACGATTGTTGTTTTTGTAGAACAGTGTTTACATTTTTTGTTGGTGACATATTYACATGTGTACGCATATGTATGTGTGTATGCTTGTGCATTATTTGTTCGGCTATATATATATGTACATGTGGTAGGTATGAATGTATGAACATGCAGATCAATATGCGAGTTAATTTTTACCAGAAGTAAAAATTAGTCAAAAGAATATATTTTTGAGCTCCACCGAAATGTGTACTCTTTATTAATACTCGTAAGACTAACCTATTACAAACTCGAGGTTGTTTCGACGTTTGTTTAGGATTGTTTGTAGTAGTGGTAGTCCATTTCCAAGTCTGTTTTGATTAATTTCCTTAACTCCCATACATGGAATATACTGATGAGTGATAAAATCATGACTTCAATTTCTTACCTTAATGATAATAGCTAACATACATATAATGACTTCTAACAAATCTTATGCCGAATTTTTCGGTGAGTTATGAGTTTTATTGTATTTACATTTCAATTTTTTATATCCTCTGGTTAACGTTTTACTGCTTAAATATTTCCTTGGCTTTATTTCTAGCAAATTGCAAGAGTATAAAACGACCGGTTATTTTTTCGAATTTAGCCCTTCTTAACTTTTTGAAATTGTATTTATTCTTGCTTATTCTTTCTTTTTTTTATTATATTTCTTTAGTCAAACTATGAATTTATTTGGATTGAGTAGCTTAATCCCTTTGTTTTTACTTTTAGTTTTTTCTTTGTGATTTAATTTGTATGGTTTTTTCTGATTTTGATTTTGTTGTACTTTGTTTAGTTTGCCTTCGCAAATCGTCACATTGCATATGCAATTGATTGTTGCTTTACAATAACAATATCGATTTTGTAATTAATTTTCCTTGTGAAAATTCCGATTTCTTTGGCGCGGCGATTTGAAGGTACCGTTGGTAAGAGGAAGTCCTCCTGATTAAAAAATATATAGGGTTATAGGTACCGCAAATGCTCAGTTTACGAGATATTCGACATCAGAATTAAAAAATTCGCTAAATTCGAACATTTCAAGAAGCTATGTCACCACATTTAACACACTTTATTCACATTTTTCTCTTCTAATTAGTTAAATTAAACTATAAACTTTTAAATCAATCCACATTTTACACTAATAGCAGGTTTTTTACATAAGAAATCTTTATTATAAAAATTACATTTCACACTCGTCGTGAACACCATTTGTGTGCTCAAAATTACAACGAAATGGAGCGTTGCCATGTGATAATAAGGAAATTCGCTGAAATTCCGTTTTCCCAAAAATTCCTCTATTCATGCATATGGATATTTTATTTTTTAAATTTATTAAGCATATAAGTAATATTATATACATGTATTAGTACTATTGTATAATAATATTACGTAATAAAGTGGAACGTATACAAGTACAGTACGAAAATTCAAATTTTGTTTCAATATAAGTGCATGTTAACCAACAAATATAAGCACTTTAGATAAAACACTAAATTTTTAAATATAAAAATACGTATACGTAGCATCACCTAAAATAAGTATAATCAAAAATAAATGAAAATCGCTGACAGCTATCATAACTTAATGTTATCCATTTTATAAGGAAAACTCAAATTTTATTTCAATATAAGTGCATGATAACCAAAAAGTATAACCACTTTAACCACTTTATAACAAAAACTCTATATATTTTTTTATTTTTAACGCAGAAAGGAGTATTAAGCGAAAGTACTTCAGTCACCCCGGGTATTCGCTCGACCAGGGTTATTTTTTTAAAGCGCTGCCGAAGGCCGCCAACACAGAAAGGAGTACTACGCGAAAGTACTTCAGTAATCCCGATATGATATAAATTTTATAATATCATCATAGAGCTTTAGCTATTTGTGTTTATTAAATACAAATCAATATGTATGTAGACGGAAAAAGTGTTCACAACTCAATTATAATTTAAAAAATCTTGGAAAGTATTTTTTATTGTAATTAATATAGAAAACCGAATCACGCAAAAAACAAACAAAGAAAAATCATTAAAAATCCTACATATTTGGTGTTTAAGAACCAAACCTTTAACCTTTGCAACGACGAGTGAGATAAGTGATTTTTAAATTAATGAATTTAGGAAAACTATTACAAAATAAAATTGAAATGTGAACTTATTTATATGTTAGAGTATAATCAGGAGGACTTCCTCTTTCCAACGGTACCTTCAAATCGCGCGCCAAAGAAATCGGAATTGTGCCAAAAAATTTCATAAGGAAAATTAATTACAAAAGCGATATTGTTATTGTAAAGCAACAATCCCTTGCATATACTACGCAACGAAACGATTTGCGAAAGCAAACTAAACAAAGTACAACAAAATCAAAAGTAAAACGGCGAGCGATCTACAAACACAACAGCATAATCAGCATAACCATAAAAATTAAATCACAAAGAAAAAACTAAAAGTAAAAACAAAGGGATTAAGGTACTCAATCCAAATAAATTCATAGTTTGACTAAAGAAATATAATAAAAAAAAGAAAGAATAAGCAAGAATAAATACAATTTCAAAAAGTTAAGAAGGGCTAAATTCGAAAAAATAACCGGTCGTTTTATACTCTTGCAATTTGCTAGAAATAAAGCCATGGAAATATTTAAGCAGTAAACCGTTAACAAGAGGATATAAAAATTTAAATGTACATACAATAAAACTCATAACTAACCGACAAATTCGGCATAAGATTTGTTAGAAGTCATTATATGTATGTTAGCTATTATCATTAAGGTAAGAAATTGAAGTCATGATTTTATCACTCATCAGTATATTCCATGTATGGGAGCTAAGGAAATTAATCAAAACAGACTTCGAAATGGACTACCACTACTACAAACAATCCTAAGCAAACGTCAAAACAACCTCGAGTTTGTAATTGGTTAGTCTTACGAGTATTAATAAAGAGTACACATTTCGGTGTAGCTCAAAAATATATTCTTTTGACTAATTTTTACTTCTAGTAAGGCGTCTTTTCTCGAATATAGCAAAAGCTAAATTCATAAATTGAACAACTTTCTTATATTCTTCTGGAAAGGAAAACTGACAACCCCGCAAATTCGATACAAAGACAGAGAAAGTGACAAAACTGACAACATAGTTCTTGTCGATTTAAAATATTTACTAAATCTAAAATACATATTTTGCCATGGCTCGCAAAACTCAGCGTCGATATGTATACAAGCCCATACATCTTTCTACTTAATTGGCGTAAACACCGCTTAAGCGATTAGAGCCGAGTTAACAACAGCGCGCMAGTCATTTCTCCTTTTCGCTACGTGGCGCCAACTGCATATTCCAAGTGTAGCCAGGTCCTTCTCCACCTGGTCTTTCCAACTGAGTGGAGGTCTTCCTCGCTGAACTGCAGCTGTACACTCTTGTAGAAGATGGTACCTTATCTATTTAGTTCTGCAGCTCGAACTATTTTCTCCAGAAGCAGGTTGAAGAAGTCGCACGATAGGGAGTCGAATTGTCTGAAACCTCGTTTGGTATCGAAAGGCTCGGAGATGTCCTTCCCGATTCTGATGGAGCTTTTAGTGTTTCTCAACATCAGTTTACACAGTGTAGTTTAGCGGGGATACCAAATTCAGACATCGCGACATAAAGAAAGCTCGTTTTCATGCTGATGAAAGCAGCTTTGAAATCGACGAAGAGGTGGTGTGTGTCGATTCTCCTTTCACGGGTCTTCTCCATGATTTGGCTCATGGTGAATATCTGGTCGGTTGTTGATTTTCCAGGTCTGAAGCCACACTGATAAGGTCCAATCAGTTTGTTGAATGCTCGATAGAACCTTATGTGCGATGTTGAGGAGGCTAATTCCACGGTAGTAGGCAGAGATTATGGGGACTACTTTTTTTAGGATTGGGTGTAGCACACTTAAATTGCTCGGCCGGCAATCTGTTGGCCCCTGCCGCTTTGCTGTGCTCCAGACGGATTATTGCTATTCGAAATTCTTCATGGTGGGGTAGGGGGAACGTCTGCTCCATCGGCATCGATTGGTGTCCTCTATAATTTAAGTATGCTCTGGGCATCGGTGACTAGATCACCTTTTGGGGTTCTACAAGAGTATGCTCCGGTATTAAAACCTTTTGTAAGCCGCCGCATTTTTTCGTAGAATGTGCGAGCATTACCCCTGTCAAGCAGCTTATCAAGCTCTTYGCACTCACGTATATCGGCCTCTTTCTTTTTCTGTCTGAAAATGCTTCTCGCTTCCCTCTTCAACTCTCGGTATCTATCCCATCCCGCACTTAGTGTGTTCGACCGTAACGTTGCAAGGTAGGCAGCCTGTTTTCTCCCCGCTGACACGGAACTCCTCATCGTACCAGCTGTTCTTTTGCACTTTCCGAAAATCAGTGGTTTCGGTTGCAGGTGTACGTAAGGAGTTTGAAATACCGTCCCACATTTCCCTTATACCGAGTTGTTGGCTAGCGTTCTCAGAGAGCAGAAGTGCGAGCCGAGTAGAAAATCGTTCGGATGTCTGTTTTGATGGCAGCTTCTCGACGTCGAACCTTCCTTGTATTTGTTGGCGTGCATTTTTTGCTGCACAGAGGCGGGTGCAAATCTCGGCTGCAATAAGATAGTGGTCCGAGTCGATGTTAGGATCTCGGGGCGCACGCACGTCTAAAACACCAGAGACGTGTCTTCCGTCTATCACAGCATGATCAATCTGGTTGGTGGTTTCATATGATCCCATAAATATATATACATACATATTTACGCTAGTTAAATATAGGCTAAGCTGTTCGAGCGCCAAATGAAGCGGTGACAACCGGTGTTCGTTTGTTTCTGTTTTTCGGTACAGCCCAGTTTTCTACCAAAACGACAATATTGTGACGCTTTGTCGTCGCGTCAGTACTTCGCACATCGACTGTTTGGTCAGAGAACTTAAAACATAGAGAAGGGGCAAATTGCATGCTGTATGATGTTCGACTTTACGACTAACGTTCTCTGGCAGAAATTTATGTAGAACGACGAATCCATGTGAGAATAAATAAAAAGAAATTCTTTGTAGAAAAATATACAAAGTCCCACAGAGAATCTAAAAAAAATCATTCTCTAAGTCCCATATGCTTATTTTGTATTATATGAACCATTGCCACATATGCGTGATTATTGTGTATTCTATGAACCATTATTTTCCGAAAAATGGTAAAAAATTTATATTATAAAATTAAATTAAAGATAAATTTCAATAAATTATTATTTCAAAAATTATAGTAATTTCGACTATTGTAAAATGAAGATGTGCCAAATGAACTTAAATGTGCTCATATAAACACTTCTGTTGCGTCAAGCGACTTATATATGTTCAACCTAAAATGAAAATGAAACATGAAATTAAAATTAATTACTTTTCTGAAATACATTTTATATTTGAATAATAAAGTTTTCCTTTTATTGTACTTATCCTAATAATGTTAAATATACTCACCTTAATCTATTACCATACGTTAACGAAATGAATTGTACTTACCTCTTTTTTGTACATACCTGCATACTTTCATTCCAACTGTTTGGCCCCATTAGTTTTAAGATTTAAGCTACGCAACTAGATGAACTGGAATAAAGAAATCATTGTAAGTAGACCGGAATCAAGATCGCACGCGTTTTCTTTCTGTCGTTAATTTTTCGTCGCAATATCCAAGTGCAGGCAATTGGTTGAATTTTAATTTTTGTGAATTCACGTTTCTCGACTATTTCATCTTTCAAAAACTCTTGAGAATTTTCATGGTGCCCGAGCAGGGACTTGAGCGTGATTAAAAAATTCAACAGTACAAAAATATCTTTTCCGCAACCAATTGCCAAATTATTGTTTTCGGTTTTCGGATTTTCGGTTTTCACGGTTAAGTGATAGTGCTAAGAAACAAAGTTATTTAAAAAAAAAAGAAGGAATAAAGATCCAAACATATATACATATACATGTATGTGAAGTGCGTGCAGTGAATACCGCCAACATATATATCAGCGTATAGTGAAACCTGTAACAAAAATAACAAAATATAAATTTACATATACAATATATATGTAAGTGCAGTGGAAATCTGCGAAAATATATACACAGATATGTATATACTGTGCTGAAATACTTACCCGTATACTTACCTCAGCCTGAAAAATCAAAAAGAAGAAAAGAGAAATATTGTGGAGCGTGTGTGTATAAGTATGTACATATAGTGTAAAGTGACAAATTCACCAAATAACGAAATAAAATAAAAGGTGGTACTCGATAAGTACAGTGCAAGGTGAATTATTTATGCGGTACAGTGGTGGGCGCAATTAAAAGCTCAAAAGTGTTTGAAATAACCAAAAAATTAACTACATACATTACAGTTTTTAAAAAACAGTTTTTTAAACTCTTTAAAGTGCCGTAAAGCCTAAAAACCAAAGTGCCGGTAAAAAAGACAAACCGTTTCCACCGCTATCCGTTGAATAAAAGTGCAAACGCACACTTTCAGTTTTTGGGTTTCGCTTTTCACATTACACGCCTATTTATACATATATGTATATATGTATATCGTTTTCAACATATATTATATATTATACATATATATATTATATACATATATTGAAGTGAATATGAAAGGAATTTGGGATTGCGGATTCGTCTACATTAAGGTGTGACCTTTTTGGAAATAGCATAATTTTAAAATTTTAAGTCGGTCAGTTTTTTCTCGTGTTTTCGCAAATTTAATTATTGGACAATATTTTTGGCGTTAAAGTTTCAACTGTGCTATTGCTCATTTTGCATAACTCATCGGTTTGCCTTTCGTATACCTGGGAATCGATAATATTTTTCTCGTTTTCGTAACCGATTCTACATATATTTGTTGCAAACTTTATTGATATTGGTTTGGCTTTCGTATGTTTGGAAATCGACATATATTTTTTCGTTTTCGTTATCGATTCTTAATTCTGCTGCCAACCATTATAGTCTTTCTTTCGGAAATTTAATTTAAACAAGCAAAAATGAACAAGCCAAAGCCAACTATCAATAATTAAAAATATTTTAGCCAAAAATAGAACGTCAATTGCCGAAACATCTTTCGTAGCTTCTCTCAGCTCAAGGCTCCCTCCGCTGCTGCCAGTGGAGAATATTCAGAATTTAAAAATTTTATGAGATTGCTTGAGAACTTATTTCATAATGATCCAAGTATCCCAGATATTGAGAAATTTAATTATTTGGTAAATTGTCTATCTGGAGAGGCTCTGGGAACAGTTAAAGCATTTCAGATGTCGGATGAAAATTACCCGAAAGCGTTGCTGTCTCTGGGTGATGAGAAGCAAATAACAAACGCCAAACGCCCGATCCAAGTGGGAAGAGCAACTAGATTACGCTCACTTACCATTATGGAAGGATTGCAAAGCAACCTTAAATAGAAGGYTTCAGCAGTTAGCAGCGGAAGGAGCATCTTGTTCGAGGACGAAATCCGGAGCCACAAATCAGCTTAAGTTGCTGCAGATGCAAGGCAGCCAACTTGTCAAAAATGCAAGTCAAAGGAACACCCCTTAGCTGAGTGCCCCACTTTCAAGGTGCTTCCGGTACAACAGAGGTTCGCGTTTGTGCAATCGGTGCCCTTATGCATAAATTGCTTGCGTAACTGGCATACTGTATCCAGGTGCAGAGCGGATCGATGTCGTGTATGCAATTGATCGCATCACACATTGTTGCACCAGTACCCGGCTTCTTTCCCCGCTGCATCTCATCCGCAACCATCAACCACAGATGCCATGCATACAGCGAGTATGCCGGATCGGGTAATGTTAGAGACAGCTGTTATTCAAGTGAGGTCAGCTATCAGGCTCCCAAGTCAACTTTATGACGGAGGACTTTTCACAAAAGTTGCGGATTCGCCGCCAACACAAAACGTTAAACATAATAGGAATTGGAAATTCCAATACGAAAGTGGGGACAAAATTAAGCGCGTTTGTTAATTACGAATTTTCGGCGGAATTCTGGATAATGCGTTGAATTTCGGCTAATCGTGTAGACCATAACACAAATGTTAATGGCTGGAAAATTCTGCACAATATTAAATTGGCGGATCCAGAATTTCATAAATCAAAAAAGATTGATATCTTATTGGGTGCAGAAAATTTTTTCGATCTGTTAGCGTTTGGCCAAATTAAAAGGGGCCCTAATCAACCAACGCTACAGAAAACCCTTTTAGGGTGGGTTATGTCTGGCAAATATGCCAGCAATCTAAGTCCTCCTCCTTCTTCAACCAGCACGTTATGCCAATCTGAAGATGCCTTAACGTCAATTAATTCGGTGGTCCAAAAGTTTTGGGCTTTAAAAGAATTACCTTCAGAAACAAGTGGCATCAAATTCACACAAGAGCAAAGAGAATGTGAAAAATTTTTCGTGAAAACAACTCAAGTATTGCCTTCAGGACGGCTTCAAGTCAGAATGCCATTTAAAGCTGATCGTAAATTACTCGGTCACTCTTATGAAACCGCAGTTTGGCGGTTTCAGGCCCTGGAGAGAAGAACGTTGAAAGATCCAGAACTACGTAAAATGTCCGAGAGCACAATAACCAAATTACAATTGTCCTTGATGCTTCGAGTCGATCTTCAACTCAAATAGCGTTGAATGAACTTCTGATGGTAGGTCCAACCATCCAAGAAGAGTTAAACTCAACCCTTCTTCGTTTTCACTTATATGAGTATGCACTAACAGCGGAYATTACTAACATGTACCGCCAAATAATTATGCATGATGAAGACAGAAATTGTCAACTTATTGTGTGGAGAGAGCATCCTTCTGAGCAAATTCAAATTTTTCGTCTTAACACCGTAACATACGGCTCTGCGCCTGCTCCATTTCTCGCAACACGGTGTTTGCAAATGCTCAGTAATGCCAATACAATGAAATACCCACTTGGTTCATTGGCCATTAAAAGAGACTCTTATGTTGATGACTTATCAACAGGATCTGAAAATTTTGAGTCTCTAGATCTTATAAGAAGTGAAGTAATTAAAATATTAAACTCGGCCGGATTCACTTTAGGGAAGTGGTTTTCGAACCACCCTAAATTTTTCGACAGTGAGAGCACTGAAAAGTCATTAAGTTTCAATGACAAAAATTCAACTAAAATATTAGGAATCCACTGGTTGCTTAAAGAGGATTTGTTTCGATTTGTTTTGGATGCCAACTTTAATGATCTGCGAGCCACTAAACGTAACATATTGTCAGTCTCCGTTCGCCTTTTCGATCCTCTTGGATTATTAGCCCAACTAGTTACCAAAGCAWAAATCTTATTGCAAGAGCTTTGGATTCAAAAACTAGATTGGGATGAGTCGATTCCATTGCGCCTCGACACTAGCTGACAGAATTTCAAAACCAACCTACTGCAGCTCTCGGTATGTAAACCTGGAGTCGACTGCTATATGCCAAATCCATGGCTTCTCCGACGCTTCAATAAGAGCGTACGGATACGAAGCCAATCTGGTGTCAAATGTATGCTGCTTACCGCAAAGTCTAGAGTGGCTCCGATGAAGACCAAGTCTCTTCTGCGTCTCGAGCTCTCGGCAGCACATATTCTTGCCAATTTTTGGTTGCACCAATGTTGAGTCGACGATTCGAGAGAATTACCTTTTGGACAGACTCTGAAATTGTATGGCACTGGATAAAAACGCATTCATCTTCATTACAAACCTTTGTCGCAAATAGAGTGTCTGAAATACAGGAATTCACTGACAATGTGCAGTGGCGACATGTGCCAACAAAACAAAATCCTGCGGATCAAGTGTCTCGGGGTTGTAACGTGGACGAATTGAATAATTCTATATGGTTTGGCGGTCCACAGTTCGCTGTTACATTTTCTGCAAATGTGAAGGATAACACTATAATGGAGATGATTAAAAAATTCTCTTCTCATCAAAAGTTGCTTCGTGTGGCCGCATACTTATTACGATGGACGACCAAAAATGCCTACTGTGGGAGGAGCTCTGAATGAAGACGAATTAAACTTGAGTTTTTTGAAAATTTTCTAGGTGATTTAACATCCTGAGTTTGCGAGTGAAATCCACAAACTGACTAAAGGCAGGGTAGCGTAAACTTGCAAAAACTCAACCCGTTCTTGCATGAGTACTCGGATATGTCGCTTTCTTATAAATTGATCCGAGTAGGAGGCCGCCTATTATATGCACCTCTCCTATATGATGCTAAATTCTCATTATTACTGAATAAAAATTCGCATTTCGTTATCACTTACTTACGGTTCCTGCACTTTCAAAACCACCACGCTGAGGCAAAAGTGTTGGTTGCGCTTCTTCGAGAACGCATATGGCTAATTAAAGCCAGAGAAACTTGCAGTAGAACCGTAAGAAACTGTACACACTGCTTTCATTACAAGCCGAAGTTGCAAACCCAAATAATGGGAGTTTGCCAGTTGAAAGACTTCGAGCGTTACGACCCTTTCTGATAGGTGGCGTAGACTTTTGTAGTCCCATATATACAACGTTAAAAATACGTGGTCGACCACCCGTAAAAACCTATATACAGCAGTTTTCGTTTGCTACACTTCAAAAGCAGTACATTTAGAAGTAGTGTCGGACCTGTCTACTAATTCTTTTATTTTCGTACTCAAAAGGTTCATTGGTCGCCGAGGGATGCCACAGAAAATATTCAGCGACAACTTTGTCGGCGCCGACCGCAAGCTGCGCAAGTTGAAGGAGGCGTTTCTAGCGCAAGCCCTAGAACTAATGGGGTTCGCAGYCGAAGAAGGATTCAGCTTCGGCTTTATACCACACAGGGCACCGCACTTCGGCGGATTATGGAAGGCGGCCGCGAAGTCCGCCAAGCATCTGATCGTTCGCGCACTCGGCAACGCTCTACTAACGACGGAAGAGCTCTCAACGCTACTTGGAAGAAGTAGAGGCCATTTTGAATTCGCGTATTCTAACACCATTGAGCAAGGGCGCCATCGACGGAGAAGCACTAACACCAGCGCACCTTTTAATCGGTTGTCCCCTGCGAGCACTGCCACCAGCACAACTGCCGACGGACCCAATTCGCTGCTGCGAGCGATGGCAACTTGTTTGCTCTCTCAAGCAACAGTTTTGGCAACAGTGGTCCAAAATTTATCTAACGAGCTTTCAGGAGCGCAACAAATGGCAGCACCCCAAATGCAACTTGCAGCCAGGCGATCTCGTCCTCGTTCACGAAGACACTGTGCCGCCGCAGCAGTGGGTAGTCGGACTCGTCGTCGCAGCTGTCGAATTCCAAGACGGCAAGGTACGAGTGGCAGGCGTGGCAACCAAGGCGGGCACCATTAAGCGCCCAATTCATAAACTCGCATTACTGCCCATGGATGTTGAAGGATCCTGTTCCTATCAAGGTGGCCGGTGTTGCGTCAAGCGACTTATATATGTTCAACCTAAAATGAAAATAAAACACGAAATTAAAAATAATTGCTTTTCTGAAATACATTTTATATTTGAATAATAAAGTTTTCCTTTTATTGTACTTATCCTAATAATCTTAAATATACTCACCTTAATCTATTACCATAAGTTAACGAAATGAATTGTACTTACCTCTTTTTTGTACATACCTGTATACTTCAAACTAGGTGAACTGGAATAAAGAAATCAATTTAACTAGACCGGAATCAAGATCGCACGCGTTTTCTTTCTGTCATTAATTTTTCGTCGCAATATCGAAGTGCAGGCAACTGGTTGAATTTTAATTTTAGTGAATTCACGTGTTCCGACTATTTTATCTCTCAAAAAAAAGTGTGGCACTCGGGGASTGCCGCGGTAAAGCTATTGCATAGCACAGGGATGGGCACATTTTTAGCCCGCAAAGTTAGCAAAGTGCGCACGAGGGCTTGATGAGGGGAATATCAGTTTACAGAGGGAAGGGCAAAAGAGTTGTGAAAAAAATCAATTTGCCTGAACAATGTTGCCATTACTCAATTCGCATATGTAGTTTTGTACACATCTAACTTTTCAATTATAATTTTTCGTAATATAAAATATCAAAACTAAAATCAAACTATTAAAAATAGTTTATATATTTTTTAATAATAGCATTCGACTCTGATTTTGAGTTAATTTAAGAAAATTTCGAACATATTGAAGACATTTTTTTTAATTACTACAGTATATCGAGATTGGCAACCCTGCGTTGTGAGAGAGCAATTTGCTGATTCGTTTCTACGGGGAAAACTCCAAATCGTTGGAAATTCTATGGTAAGCGGGCAGTAGAAGCGGTGTTGGCCAATCATTCACATTGCGCTCTCATAA
>NW_017534867.1:13385-14987 GCF_001853355.1 Bactrocera latifrons
AAATTTTTAAATAAATTAATATTTCAAATACATTATATTTATTTCGACTATTAAAAAGTGAAGAAGAAAATTGATGACCTTCATGAAATATGCATATTCGCATTATACAATTATTACACAATAAAAAACGCGCGACACTTGTTATTGTGAATGTATGTACATACATATGTATATGGCTCGCATTTGCTTTCGTAAACATACAGACAAAGCGTGAGGTTTTTTCGTTATGGAATTTCTGGATTCGGTCCCCGTGACCCGCGATAAAAGCTATGCAATAGCTTAAAAACAAAGGTACTGAATAGTACACGGGCTTGGTTTGATGGTTTCTGTTATATACATAATGAATTTATTTATATATATACATATATATATATATGTATATGTCTGTTAACATGGCATATGTTAACATTGCCGAAATAGTAAACTAATTCGTCAGCAATTCTTACTAATGCAGGTAGAGCGGATATGGAACTCAAGTTACACACGCACTGTCAGCACACGCGCCACCTAAATTAGCGAATTTAAATTAAGCTTTTAGATAAAGAAGATTATAAAATTCAGTTTCAAAATAAAGTTGTAACGAGAAGGTCGTTCTGACCAAAAACGATTTTTTATCCTTTAACCAGTAGGAAAATCGTTAAGTGGCGCCCAACGTGGGACCTAGTTGTAGTGAATCGTGAGTGAAGGGTAAGAAAAAAGGACATGGTAAAGTCCTTACCGTGAACCAAGAAGGACTTAAAAATAAAAGTCTACAAGGAAACCGGCTCACCACGGACTTCAGGTCCATAACGTTRCAAYAAACGCCAGGACGAAGGAACATCAGCACTAGGCCCCAGAACCCGGTGACCAAAGCCACCATCCCAGGACAAAAAAGTGTGCAGGAAGGGCCGCTCAGTAGGAAACAAACAGGAGATGCTAGTCGTCAGCCGCCGCACCATTATTTTAAGAATTCTAATGTAAGTCATCTATTATAATTAAGATAAGTAATTTTTAGCGAAACTATCTCAAAAATGATTCGAATTGAAAGTAACAAGTGAAATTAAAAAAAAGAAAATTAATTTGAAAAATTAAAAATTGGAAAAGAACGTTTAATTGCGTATAAAATTCCAGGGTCAGTTTTAAAAAAAGAAAAGAGAAATTAAACTTAAATATATACAACTTATTAGTTTTAGACATCCTAGTTGTAATATACATAAATACGTATATATCTAAACAAATACTTGTACAGCCAATAACGTACTAAAACCAAACCATATAATATAGCCTAATTCTGCGATTCCCAACACCAGGGACCCTCCAGAATAGAAAAGCCCTCCTTCCCAGAAGGAGTAATAAAAACAATAATCTATTCATC
Organism: Bactrocera latifrons; assembly: GCF_001853355.1. Taxonomy (NCBI): domain Eukaryota; kingdom Metazoa; phylum Arthropoda; class Insecta; order Diptera; family Tephritidae; genus Bactrocera; species Bactrocera latifrons. Next base: position 14,740 of record NW_017534867.1, read on the forward strand.
AAATACATACATAAATACATCAAATATAATATTTGCTTAATCCTGTGAATCCTACGGGACCCTCCAAGGTAGAAAAGCCCTCCTTCCTAGAAGGAGTAACTAAAATAAATAAAAATAAAACAAATTAGATTCGTAGGATCAGTCAAAATTCAAGCCAAACTTTTAAACATATTTAAGAAATATGGTTAATCCTTCAAACCTTGTCCGACCACCCGTGCTCAGCACACTCCCTCCTCAACCAGCTCCTA
>NW_017534867.1:18676-19751 GCF_001853355.1 Bactrocera latifrons
CAATTACAAAATCCGATTCACACAGCTCCAAGTTCAGGATGTGACAAACGAACAAGAACAGGAAGAAATCATAATCAAAACCCATAAAAGAGCACATAGAAACGGTCGAGAAAATAAAATTCAAATTCTCGAAAATTTATACTTCCCATCAATGACGAAAAAAATAAATAGCATAATTCAACGGTGTTCAGTGTGTAAAGAAAATAAGTACGATCGTCATCCTAGCAAACCAGAATTAGGTGAAACGCCTATAACCCAGTATCCAGGACAAATTTTACATATCGATATCTACATAACAAGCAAAACTATAGTCCTAACAGCGATAGACAAATTTTCGAAATATGCGCAAACCAAAATACTGAAATCGAGAGCAATAGAGCATGTTAAAGAACCTCTTCGTGAACTACTCTTTCAATTTGAAACCTGAATCGATCGTATTTGACAATGAAACATCCCTCAACTCAGCAACTATAAAATTTTTATTGAAAGACACACTTAACATAAAAATTTTTAAAACACCGCCTTATGCAAGTTCCGTTAATGGTCAAGTAGAGCGTTTTCACTCGACACTCACGGAAATAATGCTTGACAATTCCGTATACGAATACAATTATAGAGTTCACTAAACCACGAAAAAGAAACCAATAGAGGTATTTTTCGGCAGAAGAGTCTCCACGGATCCAAATCAATTCGAAAAAGCAAGAGAAGAAAATATCTCGGAGTTAAGAAACAAGCAAGTAAAAGACCTTTCTTATCATAACAAAAAACGACATCCCATAAAAATTTACCACCCAGGAGAAATTATTTATGTGAAAATAAGCAAAAGATTAGGTACGAAAATCTCTTCGAAATTTAGAAAAGAAATAGTAAAGGAAGACAGAAATTCAACATTTTTAACAGAGTCAGGAAAAATAGTCCATAAAGGTAATATTAAAAATCAAAATTAACCTCTCTCTTTCAGATGTCTTTTAATTTACGATGCCACTGCGACAACGGACATCTACGACTACTCGAACGCACAATTAGTTACCATAAATGACGGACTAGCAAAAATTCAGAACGGAGCCTTTAGACT
>NW_017534867.1:21761-28821 GCF_001853355.1 Bactrocera latifrons
TTAAAACACTTTTTTACACAAATTTTACAAGTACAGCCAGAGAATGTAGAGTATAGAGAAGGTGCAGGTTCGATGTCGAACATTTGTTAGATTCAAAGTAAGGAATTCGCCGCATTTGTTAACATTGTAGGTCGGAATTCGCCTCACAATTTTAACATTTTTTACAATTCTCTCACATATTCTAACCGAGATATATGTATGCATGCAAATTATATTTATTTCGACTAATATTAAAATATATGTGCCAATAGAATTTCTATGACACATGATTATGTACATATATTATTTCTTTGGCACATTTGCCTGTATGTTTACTAAAGCATCTTTTCATATCTCCGTTGTCACGGGCAACAAAGGGCGAAGTGACGACAAAGCGTCACAACATTGTATTGCTGGTAGAAAATCCAAGCTTTGCCGAAAAAATAAACGAATATCCGCCTATTGCCACCGCTTCCCTGGCCGCTGTAACATCTTCGCCTACCAACGTGCGTAAATATGTATGAGCGTGAATAGATCTACGCAAATTTTTGCGAGTCACAGAAAAATATTTTAGAAAAATATTATAAATCGACCATTCCTATGTTGCCGCTTTTCTCAAAAAGTTGATCAATTTATAATATTTAGCTTTTGTCAAATTGACTGTTCTCATGGAAGGATAAAAGCCTAAAGTTAAAAAAATAAATTCCGTCAAGATTCGAACCCGTGCACTCATAGTGACTTTTCAAACGCTTACCACCAACACCGCCATTGACTCTTGTATCACGTTGTTCTAATTATGGTTTGGTTATGCCTGAAAGAAATATACCATGGTTCAAATAATTTTGTTTAAGTATAGAAATATGCTTTTGCAGAACATTTGCTTTCGCAAACATACAGACAAATGTGCAAACGACATCATATTATATATGTATGATTGTATCGCATTTTGCTTCTATGCCGTTCAAATTTTTATACTTAAATGCATGATAAAATAAAATAGACTATGAGGGCAATTAACTTTTAAAAATTTTGTTGAAAGTTAAATAAAAATCAAAATACATGTAAATTTATTAAAAACATACAGTGAAAAATAAAAGGAAAACGTATAAATACTAAAACCAACTAACAGTAACTAATACTAAAACTACTACTACAAACTATTTACAACTTAGTTCTACCCTGAAAGAAATAAACAGAACATTATTAGTTATTGAAGAATCTGAAATTAAAAAGAGGGAAATGCGATTTAGTTATTTGTCTAATGTAATTTTATGTCATATATTTTTTTACCTTTTATAAAACGGAAGTTGCTAGAAAAATTAAATATGGCCTACAATCTACGTTACCAGTTTCTTTAATTTTTGTCTTTTATTATAGTATCTCGGGCTCACTTCATTTTTGAAAAACTCTTCCTGTTGTAAAACTATGATGAGGCAATCTAAAAATTGATGTCTATGTTCGAGGCAATTTCCAGCCTCGCGATACCACTCTGGATATTTATGTTTGGTAATTGCAGTAATCTGGGCTAAAATTATCGATTTTATACCCACTCTGCATGAATTTGCTAAATAGAGTTATTTAATGCAGCTCATTTGAAGGCGGCTTATTTCAAAAATTCTGTCATCGGGATTAACCAGCCTTAGATCATTTCATTCTTTATAATTTTTTGACCTTATAAGGGCTTCTGATGAGTCTTCCAAAGAGTTATCACTCTTTCGCATTAAAAGGGCACATTTCTCGCACTTTGGTCCACATAAAACCTAGTATATGACATATCCAGTGTAGTAGCGACGAACATGTTTCTCGGCTGCTTTTTCGGTCTCAGCAAAGTGCTCATCTGGAATACATACTTGTTCCATGATAAATTAATCAGATGGTTTTAAATATTCTTTAAAGTCGTCTTCTTTCCAATATTCCAGTCACTGTTTACATCGACGTCTTCTTCGCAATTGCTGATTCTTTTGCGAGAAGGTAATAGCTATGCAACAATATATTGCATCTCGTGTGCCGATGGATGATTATTAGATCCTAAAGTTGCGCGTATCCTATAAAAAAAAAGTTTTCTAATGCATCCTGGTTCATCCTCCCTAAGAGTATGAATGATATATTCGAATATTCCTTGAATATATCGCCTCTCAATGCAATCATTGCATATAATCTCTTTGTATTGGTAGTCTTCGCGGATTTGGATTGCAAAGCGTCTTATAATCCAATTCGTCGAACTGATTATTCTCCTTTTCACTAGCAGTTGGGTTGCTTTGGCGCATTTTTTGAAATGCTCATCGGAGCCCAACAAATTTTCTTTTATTGCGATCTCAATTGCCGCGGCGACAGAATTGCTAAATACTTGTGTAGCTCTTGACACTGACGTTTTTCCAAGCTTATGGGGTACACATGCGAATAGGTTAATTTTGGGCACATTTTAAAATTATTATTTGCCTGGTCTATAGCATATATCTTTCGCACAACTTTAAATGTTGTCAGCCCATCTTGCGTTTCAACGTCATACTTTAGGAACATATTGCGCATGCATTTTATTAAATGGCAATAGTCAAACATCATATATATTTTTCTTTCGTTATGAAAGAAATATGGCTTTTATGTCGTAGTGCCTAATAGTTGCCTCAATTTGCACCTTGGTCGCACACTGTTGACTTGGTTTTAAGCCCGATTTCTTCCGAGGAATTTATATTGCTCTTGAGCAAATTCAACTTCGACGAAAATTAGTTGGCATGTGCGCTCTTCAGGTTTTATGTCTTGAACAATTTGTTTTAAATTGTTCAAAACTTTTTCGTCGATACCGGTGCAGACAGACCGGATCGGACGCCAACGCAAAAGAGTTTTTTGTGAGGCAATGCAAACCGAAAATCGTCGCACATTGACATTTTTTTGTCAATAAGAGAACTTTTCTTTTCAGCTGTTTAATTTTTTTGTTGTTTCGAAGAATTATTTTGAAACCACCTAGCTAGCCGAGCGTAATGCTCTTGGTCGTAAACAGTGATATCCTATTTATCTTTACCCTTCATTTTATCTCATGAAGGCATGCATATTTTTTAAATTCTTCGAATAATATGTCATTTGGGTTTCCAATCTCTTCAAATGACATATCATTAGGTTATGTATTCTCTGTTTTTACATCACATGTTTTTAAAACCGGCGGCAAAACCTCTGCGATGACTGCTGGCTATTTTCGTCGAGTTCTAAATTTCGCACAGGAAGATCTTCATTGATAATTCGATGCCAGGATACATCTTTTTTGTGAAAATGTTTTTCACATATATCTACATTTTTTCTCAGTGGCAACTGAAGTTTGTAGGCCTTTACCCAATTATTCCTAGCAACTTTCGTTTTTGGAAATTTGAAGAATTGAACATACATATTTATCAACAAAGCCGAAATATAATTAAAAATAAATATCATTTTCAAMAGAAACATACATACATAGTCATGCATTTACATGAAATGCACTTCAAATAATAATAAAAATTCATGGGACAAAAGTCATAAAGTTACAGAACAGATAACATTAAAGACACACACACATACATGTATTAAATTATTTACTTGAAAATAACCCCATGTCAAGCAACAATAAATAATATGCTGCAATACAAACAAACATATACACATACAAATATATTTAGTTATTTAAGATAGTTTTAAAATTTGTATATAAGCAAGGAATGCACAAAATAAAAACCAGAATGAATATAGTCTATCATTGCCCCCCACCAGTGGTAAGGATTGTTAGATATTGTATTTTGGAATTAACATTTGAAATTGAATCGCTATTTTATCACGATTTATGTCCTTTATAATTTCGGATTGATATTTGTTTATTTRTGTTTGGGATGTTAAAGAACTGCGAATTGACTTCTTCCAAATTTTTATTTATAATGTTGGCTGTAGAGTTTATTAAAGAGATTTGAGATTTCAGCCTGTTCTTGATTTAATGTTGATTAGAAAGTAACGTTTTAAAATTACTTTCTATTACTTCTTGATCATCTGTATCCATTAACCCAAACAGTATGTTGTAAATTGAACCGACCCATTCTAATGGTGCCTTTTTTGCCTTTTATTGTATACAATCAAATTATGATTGTGACTTAAATCTTCGTAACGTTTGCCCAGTGATAACGATATGACATTACATGCCTCTTCAAACTGGGATAATAGCTGGCAATGATTTTTTATTCTTTTAATGCAATTTGGCAACATATTATACTGTTCGAAATATGCATTAAGATCATAATATATAAGCAAATCCCAAGTAGATGTGATTACATCCATTTTTCCTAGTGAGTCCAGGTAAATTGTAGTATTTTCAGGAAGTTTGCTCACTGTTGCACTTCTTTCTTGAGGAATGTGTATGTTCATACCAAGAGTACTTGTTGCCATGTAAAAGAACGCTAAGATCAAGAGCGCAAATATACTTATAGGTTGCTTCTTCATAGGTATGGTTGTGATTGCAGAAGTTCTTACATCATTCTTTTCTTCATWATTGTCTGCTTGTTTTATAAGTGGACATAATTTGTGGATTGGTCTTTTCAATGTGTTGTAGAAAGCTTTAATGTCACAACTCGAACACGTCCATCATTTCCTGGATGCGTTTCTATTACTTTTCCAAGAGGTCACTTGGAAGGCTGTGACTTTCATCTTTTACAATGACAATATCTCCTTCTTTTATACTATTTACTGGAGTTTTTCACTTATTCCTTTGTTGAAGTGTATGTAAATACTCATCTTTCCACCGATTTCAAAAGTCTCGGTGAATTTTTTGTATTAATTTCCATTTGTTTAACGAGGAAATGTTTACATCCGTACCTGAAGAGGGAATTGATAATAAAGGTTTTCCTATTAAAAAGTGTTCTGGTGTTAACGCATCTATTCCATTATCATCGCTTATGGCATATAATGGACGCGAATTTAATGAARCTTCTATTTGTGCTAAAACTGTTGACATTTCTTCAAAAGTTAGCTTTGTCTCTCCAACTGCTCTTTTTAAGTGGTACTTCATTCCCTTTACTCCTGCTTCCCACATTCCTCCAAAATGTGGGCCTGCCGGGGGAGAAAAATGCCAAGATATTCTTTCATTCACTAAAATCGCTGATACTTCATTGTTATTTTTTACTGCATGTTTGAACTCCTTATCAATAGATCTGCTCGTTCTAACAAAATTTGATCCATTATCGGAGTACATGTGAAGACTCTTTCCTCTTCTGGCAAAAAATCGTCTTAACGCTGCTAGAAAAGCTTCAGTTGATAAATCGCTTACGGCTTCTAGATGTATTGATTTTGTTGAAAGACATACAAAAACTACTGCGTATCCTTTGAATGATTTTTGGCCACGGCCTTTAGAACATCTCATCTGAAATGGTCCAGCATAGTCAACTCCGGCATAGGTAAAAGGAATGGATGGTGACACTCTGAATTCTGGTAAATTACCCATAATTTGTTTTGCTGTGACCTGGTTGTATCCTATGCATTTGCAACATTTTCGAATACAACTCTTGATTGCATTTTTCAACCCTAGAATCCAGTATTGTCTCCTTATTATTGCTTCTGTCAATCTGTTTCCACCATGTAAAGTGGAATTGTGAGCATCTTTAATTATCAACGAACTCAAATAGGATTTGGAAAGAATTATTGGATGTTTTTTGCAATACGGTAATTCTGCGTTTGTTAGTCTTCCTCCAACTCTCATAATGCCATTTTTATCTAAAAATGGATTGAGGTTGACGATTTGACTCGTATTGCTTACGTGTTTCTCACTCATTAACTTATTTATTTCATCTTTAAATAACTGCTTCTCAGTTTGTCGAATGATTACGTTTCTAGCTGATTGGAGTTCTTCTGCAAATAAGTTTACGGTTTGATAATTTCTTTGTTTTTTTCCCAAACCGTAGTATATATGCCATAACCCTTTGTAGTTTCAACCAACTAGAATATTTGCTAATTAAAGTATCCATAAATTCGTTATGATTCTTTGATGTTAACAATATTTTTGCTGAGTCGTTTGTTTTGATTTCTGGCCATTGACTTTCAGATAATTTCAGCCATTTTGGTCCATACCACCAAATATCTAGATTTGATATTTTCTCCACAGAAATACCTCTTGATGCAACKTCTGCTGGGTTRTCTTTAGAGCTTACATGTTWCCACTTCACTTTAGAAGTAAGAATTTTGATGTCTTCAATTCGATTTCTTATAAATTTGTCTTTATTTTTTGAATTTTCAATCCAGCTTAGAACTATAGTTGAATCACTCCATGCATAGATTGCTTGACATATTCTAATTGTTTTTATCACTTCACTGATCAATTTAGATAACAAGTGTGCTGCGCAGAGTTCTAATTTCGGAATTGTTTTTCGATTTTTTAGTGGGTTTACTTTTGTTTTTGCTGTTAAAAGTTTAACATTGTTACCCATTTTTATGTATATAACTGCGGCATAAGCTCTTTCTGAAGTGTCGCAAAACCCATTCATTTGAATTTGAGAGTCCATACAAGTTCCTATCCATCGTGGAATCCGTACGTTTTCTATTAAATACAATTTCTCTATGAATTGCATCTATTCCTTCTGTAGATCTTCTGATAGTTGATTATCCCAGCTAGATTGCAGTGTCCAAAGTTTTTGAATGTATAACATTGCAATTATAATTATGGGAGAAAGCCAGCCCAGTGGGTCAAATACTTGAGCAAGCTGTGAAAGAGCGTTTCTTTTGGTATTTTTTTTGGCATTTGTCAAATTAATTCTGAATTGGAATTCGTCTTGTTTTGGATCCCAATATAGTCCGAGAATTTTCACTGCTTCATTTTCTTTAATTTGAATTATTTCATTGTTTTCTTTCGCTTTTATATTTCGCGTTATGCTACTGCAGTTTGAAAGCCATTTTCGAAGATGAAATCCAAAGACTTGAAGATGGTTGTTGAAGCCAGTCCTAAGGTAATCCATATAGAAGTCTTCTTTGCCTATTGTTTGGAGTTGTTTATTTGGACATTTATTTGCAATTTCAAATAATGTACGTACTGCTAAATATGGAGCTGATGCAGTACCATAAGTCACAGTGGTCAACTCATATT
>NW_017534868.1:0-18785 GCF_001853355.1 Bactrocera latifrons
CGAATTTTAGTTTAACAAATTAAGAAATTAAGTGATTGAAAAGATATAAAACGATAAAAAATTAATTCGCAAACAAAGCACGAGCGTAATATAAACGCAGAACAAACCGTTATACCGTTTTAACAAACTCAATAAGCAAAGAKCGAAAAGCAACCGGTTACGATGACAGTTCGACGGTGAATGATTTCGATATTATTTATATAAAAGGAAAAGAAAACGTAATCGCAGACGGCCTAAGGAGGTTAAATTATGAATCATTAAATAGTGAAATAGTAATTAATCTAAATGAATTGTTCGATGAAGATGTTAACACAGTGCATAGCGCAGAAAGCGCTGACTACATTAAAATAACCAAGCAACCAATTAATTTATTTAAAAATCAATTATTCATTCAAAATTCAAATACGAATTCTTGTTCAACAAAAATAATGTTCAAAACTAAAAAGTAACAAATAATTATGCCCTTTTGGATTTCCTGCGAGAAAAACTACCTGCGAAAGGACTTGCAGTAGTTTATTGCCAAACTATTGAATTATACAAAGAATTCCAACCTTTGTATATTAAATATTTTGCGAGAAACAAAAGCTTAAAGGTGTTAAAAGCACATTCAATCTTAGAAGGTATACTTGATAGAGAAAAGCTTTTGCAATTATTACAAAATACGCACATTAAAAATAATCATAGAGGTATTAACGAAGTTTATGAAGAATTGAGAAGAGTTTAATACTACCCTAAGTTTCAGAAAGAAATACAAAAATACATTAACAGGATCCCAATAAAGCATAGCTTCAACATTACATCTACACCAGAAAGGCACAATGATATCGTTCATTTTGATATATGGTATTTACAACGCGGCACGATGTTTCTTACAAGCATAGATAAACTTACGAAATACGCAACTGCTTACAACCTGGAAGACAGGACCTGGGTGTCGATACTGAAGGCATTCACGCAGAGAATACAATATTTTGGTAAACCAAAGTTAGTAGTTTTCGACAATGAGCTAGATACGGCTGTAGTTAGGGAATTTTTAAAAGATCAACAGATAAACTTCCACACAACAACAGGTTATTTGAAAACTGGTAATGCGGACGTAGAAAGATTACATGGTACTCTAAACGAAAACATTCGATTTTTCAATGCAGATTCAAATAATAAAGATGATATCATGAAAAATGTATATAAAACAATAGTAGCATACAACAACACTATTCCACAGTACTACCAAATATCGACCAATAGATCTTTTAAATAATATAATTTCGCAAGAAGATATATCTAAACTTACCAAAATGGTACATGAGAGAAAATCTAAGAGAATAAATGTGCTAAACCAAAAAACTAATAGGGTATAAACGTACAGTTTTGCAAACAACATTGTAAATAATAATAGAGTAAGCAAATTAAAACCCAAATATAATAAAAAAAATTGTAAATTTTAAGCATGAAGGAAATTACGTAGTATCCAATAATAAACATTTTGAAAGAATATATAAAACCCAAGTAAAACGAAATATATAAATAAAAATTTAGAAAAACATTAAAGTTATTTAAATATTGGATATTTTTTGAATACGCAGGGACTGCTTATTCTGGAGGCAGAGGAGTATTGTAAGCCTCCATATCGCCTATATAATATATAATGTAAGAACCCATTTACATATCCATTTACATATTTACATTATCATATTATAGCTAATACTACCTTAGTTTTAAGAGAAAAGAGTAAGAGAACAAGAAGATATTAGAAGAGTAATTAGGATTAAGCTTTAAAATAAGATAAGTGTAAATGATACAAAAATAAAAAAGCAGTTCTTTAACAAACACTAACGAAAGCGTTTGCTTAACGAGAACGTGATTATATAAATATATCATGAATAATATGATACGAGACTTTAGCATTGGCTCTCTTTTTCTCTCAAACGCGTTCCCTGATTATTTGACAGCGATGGAAATCAGCAAATTTCTGACAGTTTATTTCAGAAAAGGCGGGATGACAGAAGTAAACCGCTATCATTACCTGACGAAATTAGTGTGAAATGAAATTTCATTGAACTGTGCGAACTTATTTTGGCAAAATAAATGTTTATGTAAATTAATTAATGATTTTTCATTTTAGCACTTAAATATGTATGCATTTTCAAAGTGTTTAATTTAGTGTTTTGCATAATGTATTAAATACCCAATCTAATATTTTTCATCATTGGCAAATGTTATAAAAAATGCGAGTTTTGACAGCTCTCTCTCGAATCAAAGAGTCTCGTATCATATTATCCATGTATATGTTTTATTGCATTACCCGCTCAACAACATATTAACGCTGACTGCTAGTGCAGTGTGAGCAAGCAAATGACAGACCCTGTAGGAAAAATTTCAAAAGACCCTTTAGGAAATTTTTCGTTAATCGGAATTTCACCTCATATTTTGTGGTACAAAATACACACATAAAACAAAAAAATTAATTCGATGTTATTCACTTATTGAAATTCAAACATAAAGCAAGAAATATTTTTTTAAATTTACTATTTGTTTCATATCAAGTTAATTAATTGTTACGACCCAGTTTAAAAAAAAAAAGGCTTAAGTGAATTTTTATCAATATTGGAGGAATCCAAATTTTGTATTCCGATTTATTTCAAATAAAAATCAAAGAAAAATTTAAAAAAAGGTCATCAATTATTATTGAAATGTTTAGGATCAATTAATCAAACTATTGATGATCTTAATATTCCAACCCCAATAATAAAGGAAGGAATTTCAGAGGAATACACATCGCGGGACATAAGACCCTCAATTCATCTACCCCCTTGTGACACGGGCATATTTTATGGAGATTTCACAACATGGCCTTAATTCAGTGATATACATATTTACGGCTATATATTTAAACAATCACAAGGTCAGCAACGTGGAAAGACTTTCATTTAATTTAAAAAAACCCGAGGAGAAGCAAGAGCAATTGTTAAAAACGCACCCTTAACAAATGATGGTTTCCTGATGGCATGGAGGGACCAGGTATCACAATACGAAACCAAACGCGCAATTGAAAATTTTATGTAACTGACCTCATTCCAATGACACAATCCGACAATGGGTCACCCTATAGAAAAGGAAAAGACAGGTCATTCAACACATTTCACGCAAATGTTCCCGGTACTTCGACTCTGAATTTTTCGCACGGTAGTGAACACTCAAATAGACGCAACTTCTCGAAAAAACCTCAAGACATTGAAAGTTGTAAGCTATGTAGAACACAACATTAAATTCGAGAAGGCCTAAAATTCTTACAAATGAATGTTGAGACCGGAATATCCACAATACAATAATGGTTATTGCTTCAATTGCCTTGCATTATCCCACAGTTTCAGAGATTGCAAGACCAAATATTCTTGTAGAAAATGCAGCAGGAAACATTACACGCTTCTACATAAGGATAAACCACCCCTTTCCAATCCCCCCACAATGATCAAGAGCCTCAAACTCGCCTCTTGACCCAAACACTAGTAGTATCTCTCAAGCATACAAAATCCTCTTACAGTCCACTAAAATCAAAACAAAGAGTACTTATTCACAGTTCGAGCACTAGTCGACTCCGGATCAGAAACGACCCTCATTTCAGAGAAAATTGGACGTACCCACTTTCAAGAAAAATACACAAATGACTGGATTGAACTAAACCGTTTCGGCAACACCCACCAAAATTTGTGAACTCTACCTGTCGTTACCCGACAAGAAAGGAGTTTAAGATAACAACACACTCGTTTATCTTAAAAACATTAACCGATAATTTACCCAGTCAGTTTCTGATAGATTTCGGTTTTAGTTTAGCTGACCCTCACTTTTTTATGTCCCTGTCGACATCTTGATCGAAGGTGATCTGTACCCACAAATAATTCTCAGTGGTGTACGGAGAAATGTACTCGAAACCCTACTAGCCCAAGAAATAGAATTCGATTTGATGCTATACGGACCCACACCAGAAAAACCCTTATCACCCTCAATAATGTCATTTTTCAATCAAATTACCCCAAATAAGTTGCTCACACAATGTTGGGAAGTTGAAGAGATTCCAAGAAAGCTTCCACTCTCTAGTCCAGATATCGTCTGTGAGCAAATTTATAAAAATACAAACCACAGAAACTCAAATCAACTTCTATTCTGAACTTGGTCATTTGACCAAAATAGAATACGAAAACGCGGATAATACGAAAACGTATTATCTGCCACATCACGCAGTCATCAAACCGGATCGCGTAACGACTACATACTGGACCCATTCTGCAAGCAGATCTCGTAATCCTAGTAGTAAAATGGCAAATGTTTCGAATCGTATTCAAAAAATGTATCGCCAAATCACAAAAGGTTAGGTATGCGTATTTGTTTATTTTGCAACCAAAGTAATACATCTAGAGCCAGGAGGTGATCTTTCCACCAACGCATCCATGGCCGCGGATATCCCGCCGATGAACAATGGTACTAATTTCGTTGGAGCGTCTAAACTTTTAATCAAAGATCGGCGAGAATTGATGAAGTCATTAAAAACTCAAGTAATATCTAGTGAAGCACACCAAAACATCAACTGGCACTTTAATCCTCCAGGAGCTCCACACATGGGTGGACTCTGGGAAGCAGGAGTGAAAAGTTTAAGGAGCCACTAAAAAAAGATGTCTCCGAACCTGAAATTCACTTCCGAAGAATTAGCTACCCTCCTTACCCGAATGGAATATTACTTGAATTCTCGATCGGAAAGAACTCCACAAAAGATATAAGTGGAAATACCTTCAAAGCAATATCAACGTCAACGATATGGTAGTTATACGCCAAGAAACACTAACCCCAAATGAGTAGAGACTTGGTTGCATCGAAAAAACGTATCTCGGTTCAGACAAAACAAGAGTAGTTGACATATGTATACTCTCTCTCAGGGAACAACTACTCGCCCATTAACGGAAATAATCACCTTACCAAATAATTAATCTTATTTCCGTATAGTGACATGGCCCCTCAACGAAGCTAATTTGCAGTCGCCAAACCAGCCCCACATTCACCATCACTCAGCGTGACCCGAAACATCAGCCAACTCTCCGATGAAGGGACTCTGGCAAGACCCTTACATCGCTTTAAAGCGACCCTTTCCTCCATTCGAAAGGAAAAAGGAAATTCGCATCGAAAGTACGCGAGTGGTTATCGTTCTTACTAGAATGTTGATAAATAAAATATTAACTTTTTTTTTTTAGTTTTTCCCCTTTTGTTTACATAAATTTTGTCATAACATTGTCAATAAATTCAGAATTTAGTAGTTACGATAGGAAGGCGTTTTGTGAACATTGAAAAAATTAAACAAATCGGTTGAGTTTTTCGACCGGAATCTTGTCCGCCAGTTTAAAAAAGTGTGTTCTGAGAAAAACGAGTTTAAAGTTTGATGTACTGAAAAAGCATACAAAGATGGACATAAGTTAAAAAATTGGCATTCCCCTAATCGATTATGCCTGCGCTTCGTACAAAACACCCACGGTATCGTCATATAGCTCATTTTCGTGTGATCTATTACCCACGATTTTCGACCGGTGCTCCTTTGAGACCTCACAGTTGCGAATACGACATTCCGAACAATACGAGCGTTCCGAACGTCAAGCGGTGTTATTATTTTTGGGCCTTTTTCGAAACCTTCTAATGATTAAGTGGGTTTCTACATTAATTGTAAGGGTATAGGGAACAGAAAATGAAAAATTAGAAAAAGGATTAAGATTACCCTACTGACCTTTTACCGAAACGTTTGGCGCAGTCACTAACTATAAGTACTGCGTCAATTGTAGGCCAGATCGCATTCCACCCAAAAGTGCACAAGTACAAAACGATGTGGCATGTGTAATGGGGAATACCATTTAAGCCTACATGGGCATCCCAGGTTGTTCTGCAAAGAGCCGAAAAGGCAAAAAGGGAAGAAAAATTGCACAGACAAAAAGACCTACCCACGTTACTGGCCAAGCCGCCACAACACACAACAGTGTCGTTGCCCCGGGATCACCCACGGCCATCCGCATCCTTCAAGTGAACTGCAACGGACTCCATAGCAAGATCGAGGTGATAGTGCAGTAAATCAGGAACGTCCATCGATAGCTGCGGTCCAAGAAACCAARCTAAACAGCCGCTCAGACCTTCTTAGTTGTACCCGTTTCAACGTATTAGGTAAAGATCGCGAGCGAGATAATGGCCTTTATATTGCACAACACCGTGCAGTATCGTATAATCAATGAAGACATTCCTGGCATTCCTGCCTGTCAAACGATCGTAGGGGGATGCAGCTGGCGGAACAGATTGACGATTCGACATTCTGCACAATGACTGACGAAGCCTTCACCAGAGTTATGGGCGCAGCTCGCCCGATATTGCCATTGCTGGTGGTGGTTTGATAAATAACATAACCTGGTGACCTATGCTAACTCTCGCATCAGACCATCTGCCCATAATTATCTCGATTGAGAAGCTCCTGATTTAGTTTCTGTGGACAACCGTACCTTCATAACCTTTAACAAAGCTAATTGGGTTGATTTCGCAGAATTTACCGAGAGCACCTTCAACGCTCTACCTATTCCTATGGACGTATGCGTTGGCGATCGTCAATTCCGCAAGGTGATCGCAGCAGCTACCGCTCGCTTTATCCCGGCTAGAAGAATAGCGGAAATCCGCCAGAATTTCTCAGCCGAAGCAGCCGTTTTAGCTAACGAGCGCGACACTTTACGCCATGCCGATCCCGGGGATCCCCGAATAAGCGATCTCAATTTGGAGACTCGGCGTATGGTAAACCACCATAAGCGGACGAAAGGGATAGAGCACCTGAAGTCCTGTAACCTCTCAACCGTTGTGAGTAATTTTTGGGCTACTGTCAAAGCTTTGTCTAATCCGAAGAGGCATGACGACCGAGTTGAAGTTCAATTCAATGGTCGTGCCTCCCTCAAATGCTCCCTAGAAGTCAACAAATATATCAAGGACATATTTGTTGACATTCTCCCTAACAGTATTCTGGACATACATTCAGGCATCCTGTACGCTTCGTCCTTCCCTAAATCTAATTTGCCTATCCGACAACATACCCCACGTTAGCTCCTGAACCCGTTCCGCCATTACTCTTTCCAGCACTTTTCCAAGTACTGGAGAGATACTGATGCCCCAATAAGAACAAGGATCGCTCCTGACCTTATCAGGGGACTTCAGGAAAGGAGCAACCCTGCTCTTTTCCACTCATGTGGAAAATATCCTCCCCAGACGCAGTCATAGTAAATAACCTCGAGGTATTCAGGAATAAACTTCCACAAGCTTTTGCACATTTCTTTATTTAAACCATCAAATCCAGGAGACCGTTTAGACCTAACCAGGCCAAAGGCGTACCCCAACTTTCGCTCATCTAAAGGAAGGTCAGACACCTCTTATAGTAGAGGCACCTGCACCTCTGACCTGGGAAAGAACACACCTAACAGATCCCAAGCACATCCTCTCCACGACGATAGCAGAGTGTCATCGACGCGAAGAGAGGTTTACGAACCCGACAAATCCTATAGACCTGACCCCATTGCTCGTTCCTATTCACACTAACAAAACTCCCCCACTCCTCTTCCTTAACTTTGGTTAACATATTCTTTTACTCCCTCATCACACAACTAAATTCATACCTAAGATGGGACAGCCTATCAGAATTGGACCGTCGGGCGCGCTGAGACTATCCTCTTAAACGCCTGACAGTCCTGCTCTTCACGGTTAACTCACGCGTCCACCACTTAATTTTCCTAACCATAGAACACTTATACTTCCTAAAAACCCTATCATTAACTCCCCAAAACCACCTCATAGAGACGAGCAATATGCTCGTCCGCTCCCAACACCTCAACAGCTCTAGTCGGTATGTCCAACACCGCCTCCCTAACAGAGAGTCCCTATTGGTTCCAGTTAATACCAGTGGTACGCCATCGCCGCAATAGACTCTCTTACCGAAAGGTAGTGGATTGTGGAGCAACCATAATTTGAATCAAATTCAGATCACTGACTTAACCTACTCTCTACTTGCTGCATTCATAAAAGTCACGTAGTCAGACCCATACCACCCACTGGGCTCATTCACAATATGGAGGCCATTAGCCACCGCCAATTCAGTTAATGCCTCACCTCCACTGTGGCTCCGATATCCAGACGAATGTCGGGATACCGTACTAAACCACATCGAGAACGTGTTATTCGCATCCAACTCGACCACCTACAAGAAGTAGCAACTTATCCATGCATCCCAGGTAGGGCTCTAGGAGCTCGCTAAATTTGCAATACAAACTGACCGTCCTCACCTCAGATCTCTGGGTCGCCGGGCTACAATCCTGTAAATTCAGCCGGAGTAGCTCTTCATCATGAATACATCATGGGAGATCTCCGCAAAACTTCCTGAACCACAATTCGAGGACCCAACTTCCGCGTGGCACTAACGTCCAACCCTACCTACCCGAATCTCTTGTTACTTGCCACCTTTTCCCTCTCCATAATGGAGGGAGTGCGAATAACCGACCAACCATCCTTAAGAGGCCGTACTTCATGGATCCTCGCTCCCAGTGAAGGACCCACCTCTTTCTCAATTTTTATTACTTCTTTAGAGGAAGTTGCAGACCCATTACTCCTGACCACAACCGACCAGGTTTGGGCTTCGGCGTCACCGGTGTAATTCCTTCTAAATCAGGTGCTGGAGGCGCCCCCACGACTTCCTCGTCAACTTGTCCGCGAAGATGGGCATTCTCAGTGATAACCGTCATCAGTATCGCCTTATATTATGAAGCAAGCTCCAACAGCCCCTTCACAGCTTTCTTTTCAATAATAATTCCTGCCGTCCAACCGACGGAAGGGTCGTAATCCGTAAACGAGCAGACAGAATTAGCCGATTCATAAAAAGCAAGAGCGTCTTTACCGTTGCAATCTCAAGCTGCTCAGCAGCTACAGAAACAAAAACTTCAACAGCCAAACTTAGGAATTAGATTCATTCATGAGTTTTTTTTTTTCAAATATTATAAAAAACATTTCTTTACAACTAGCGAGTGTAGGGAGATTTATAAGTTTTAAACGGTTAGTGTAAGGGGGAAGATTTAAACTGGAATCCCAATGCAAATGATTTAAAACAAAAAGTAAAAATTGTTTTTAAACGGACTCTAACTTCTCCGAGTGGACTTAATACCTAGGGTCCCAAACCACAGAAGCATACTTTAATATAGACTTCATCGATGATGTAAAAAGAAGTTTTGTGGTAAGCGGACCTCTACATTCTTTACATCAACGTTTAACAAAACTAAGAGCGTCTTTAGCTTTAAAAACCGTGGAAGATACATGAAGATTAAAATTTAGTTTGGGGTCAATAGTTACTCAACAAAACACACCACGAAACTAGGTTATTAAAGTCTGTTTGCAACTGGCATCTTTCACTAGTTTAAGTATATGATTTAAAAAGTTTTACATCGTCAGCATATAGTAAAATTCTTGAATACTTAATAACAGATGATGTCATTAATAAATAACAAGAACAGAGTTGGACCATGACGGCTACATTAAAGAACGCCTGAAAGAAATTAAATTTAATTTGTTGAATTCTATTACTAAGATATGAAGCAACCCATTTTAAAAATATCTACTAAAATCAAAAGATTTACTAAAATCTGTGTATATAATATCAGTATGCTTACTCCCTAAAGCCCGATGACACATGTGATACAAATTCAAACCAATTAGTTACTGTAGATTTCTCTGATTACTTTAGATTTCCGTGCTGAGAACAAGAAATTAGTGGAGAAATCCAGAAAATTATGTCATCTGTTATAATTACTTCAAAAAGTTTAGGTATTGCTGACAACTTTGCTATTCGACTATAATTTTCAATGGATAACCTAAATACACTCTTATGAATACACTGAAACAAGCCGTCTGCTTAGGGTGCATATTTGATACGGAAGATTTTATGGAGATTTTGGAGAGTAATTAAAACTAAAAAATTCAGGAAACATATTAGATTTGTGTGATTATCCCACGTTTTCCCAGTCATTACGCGGCGACACCGTAGGCGTCTAACGCCGCGGCGGGGACCTTAATAGAGGTCTTAGCCCTCCTTCTCCATCTAAAAGGCATTTCACTTCCCGACTCCTTACCAGACGGACTGCTACTCTGGCGTACCACTGACGCAGAAGGCTCTTGGATACAGAGGATAGCAACTCTCCACGTGCGTGCGTCTGAACTCACTGAAAAATGCGACTCACGCGAAGGCCCACTCAGTAAAAGCGACCACCCAAGCGGTCGATTATTGCGTGCTCGCCGTGGCAAAGCCCACAACTCCAAACAGTGGTCGAACTAAGACCACTCTATTGGCCGCCGGCCAGACAAGGTCCCCGTGACGGTCCTGAGTCGACCGATGTGGAGCTGTACCAAATCGCACCGTGGGCTAAACGGTTCTCCTGTTGCGACCGTTTGTTCGCATTGGAGTCGCAATCTCCAACACTGGACTTATACTGGCACATTTTGGATAATCCTGTCCAAATCCACCTCAGCACAGTACTATTGTCAGCAGTCCAGTCAGCGAGAATGACCACAGCACGTAGCTGCACATGAACCGTGCGAAGATTCCACCAACAACAACAACGCAGATGTCAACGTTGCCCATATATTACCTACTAATAGAAATTACTTACCGCTAATTGCGCCAAGATTGTACACAGAAATGTACAATAACGCAGAACAATGTCTACTAACTTAAAAAAAAATCCAATGACAACCTAAAAATCCAACGCAGAATAACTCTTGCTAACAGATTAAGAAAATATATAATTGTTGCCGCCGCAAACTTATAGTTTTCGAGATATTTGCGTTTAAAGTTAAAAATTTTGCAAATTTTATCTTGCAATTTCTCGATTCTAGTACTTATTTATTTCATATTATGCACTTTTTATGCACTTACGTTTCATTACATTGTTTCTACATATTTATTTTTCAGTGATTATTTAGTTATTTGCTTAAAATAAGCATTTTATATTTAATTTTCATTCCATGCACAATAGCAAAAGTGTTCCTTGTTGACAGATAATACGTGTTGCCATAATTATACATTTATTAAACGAATAAAAAACAAAAAAACTCAAACGCAGGAAACAAATACCATCAGAAATAAATTTTCCATTGTAATAAAAAAAGGTTTAAGGCTAATATGTATGTTTAATTGCATCTAATAATTTAACAAAAGGATCATGAATATTTTTTCTCCAAATATATTAAAAAAATTAAATTGGAAAAATCTTCATAATTATTATAATTGTCCTTAATAAAAAAACGTTTAATTACGCGCCACTGGGTTCAATGCGTTTAGTGTGATTAACCCTTCGGTGCTCATACCCGTGACTGGACAGACAGTCGTATGTCTTCCAGTAATCAGTACATATGATACTGCGTTTTGCCACGTGCTTCTCTATCAAAGGTATGAGCACCTCAGCAGATCTGACATTGCCGGGACATACCTCCAGCCTAAGACGTCACTCCCATCCTCAACCATCCCAAGAACCCAGTGGCCCTCGACTCTTCGCCCTAAAATAAGAAACGATATATTAATTACATAAAAAATTATATTTTTATTATTACCTTGATTGCATTCTCTCTTCCCAAATTTGCTTTCATCAATTTGAACAGTTTTACCAGGGCCACCAATTTTCCCTACCGCTACCTGATGATCAACCTGATATAATACTACGGCTTCGCGGCAGTAATTATACCAGTCACATATAGTAGCGCTAGATAAAACTGCTTCCCTGATGAAACTGTTTTTCCTCACTTCCGCATGCGACCAATGAGATGCATATGCATACATTAGATAAAATACCTGCGGAAGTGGAATTTTCACATGTCGAACCAGGTATCGCTCGACCTTGCCAACGCAGTTCGGTTCCGACAACCACCCCAACAGTGCTACTTTTACCCAATCATAGCGTCATTGGCACTTTATAAGTACGGCAAAGTTTAGATTTTAAAATCCAACCTTGTTCTTCGGCGAAGGAAATACATTTTTCTTTAGAATCAAATGTTTGGATTATTTTTAAAATATTCCACATTGATTTCACTTCCGACGCTTTGAGCACATTGGTTCGCTTTATGACACCTTGACTGGTTGACGCTCCGACACAATCTATTGAAATACTTTAAGTTATATTTTTATCAATTTAAAACTTATATTACTTACCTGATGAATTTGCACTCATTTTTTAGAGTACACCTTAACTTTTTATGATTATATATTTATATATATTTTAAATTTTATGCACTTTAAATTTGTAACCTGGATTTATGCCTGTATCCAATCGCGGAATTCAAATGAAATGAATATGAAACTTATTACAAAACGGGAAAAAACCGTACATTGCTTAGTTGTAACAATACCCGTTATAGAAAATGTAGTTTAAAAAGGGGAAACGCGGAATTGATAAATGTGAAGATAATGACAAAACGGACAACGAACAGAACGGTACCCCCTTTTAGTTGTAATAATATCCGTTATAGAAAATGTAGTTTAAATAATACGGAATATAGGAAGTCCTCAGGATTAAAAAAAATATATACAGATATACCCTCCTCAGGCTTATAGGTTTCGAGATATTTGTATTTAAAGTTCAAACTTTTAAAAAAGAAATGCTCGTTATTTCACAATGTTTAACCGAATTTTCACACATTTTTCAATTAATATATTTTTAATTACACTATATATGTACATTGTAAAATATTCGAAATTATTATGCGTTTTTAAGAATATAAAAATACTTAAAAACTACTTCACAGATTGATTTATGTGTTTACATTTATGACAAATAGCAGTGTTGTCCTATTAAATGCCCTGAAAAAATAATTACAAATTTTTCTGTTTCTTTTTCATTGTAGTTTCCAGCTCTCAAGAAATATAAAAACTTCATATACAAAACGGGCACGATTCCGATTACTTTGGCGATGGGGTAAAAAAAACGAATTATCGTATAAATGGAGTATGTGCGGATAGGGGAGCTTTTCCAGAGGAGAAATATCCAAAAATAACATAAAAATAACTAATATTTTTTAAAATATTCACGTTTAAAAGTTCAAAAATTTACACTAAGAACACATGGTTTTTCTCTATGTTTAACTAAACATCGTTTTCTTTGATTGTACTTTCGAGTGATTCTTTATTAACTATAAAAAAATATAAAGAAGATTGAAAAATTGAATATGTGAACACTTTTCCATATGCATACATATATGAATAATATGTGATTTATATTTAATAAAGACTGATAAGTATCGTGTGATAATATTATAATATATATAACATTTTTATAAACATATTACAATTTTATACTATCATTCTCCTTCTTCGTTGGCTGCACTGGTCGAGCGAATACCTGGAGTGACTGAAGTACTTCTCGTAGTACACTTTTCTGCGTTGGCGGCCTTCAGCCGCACTTTAAAAAATTACCCTGGCCGAGCGAATACCCGGGGTGACTGAAGTACTTTCGCGTAGAACTCCATTCTGCGTTGGCTTTCTTCGAGTGCGCTTTAAAAAAAATAACCCTGGTCGAGCGAATACCCGGGCTGACTGAAGTACTTTCGCGTCGTACTCTTTACTTACTTTAAAAATAAAAAAATATATATATTCAGTTCTTATTATCAAGTGGTTAAAGTGGTTATATTTTTTGGTTATCATGCACTCATATAATATTGTTATATAACATTACTAATACATGTATATAATATTACTTATTAACATAATAAATTTAAAAAAGAAAATGTCCATATGCATGAATAGAGGCATTTTTGCGAAGAAGAGGAATTTCAGCGAATTGGCTGATCATCACATGGCAGCGCTCCATTTCGTCGTAATTTTTGGTAAACAAATGAGGTTCAATGACAACAAATGAGTGTAAAATGTAATTTTTAAAATAAAATTTTTTTAGGTAAAACAACTGCTAAAAGTGTAAAATGTGGATTTATTTAAAAGTTAATAGTGTAGTTTAATTAATTTGATGTGAAAAATGTGAATAAAGTGCGTTTAATGTGATGAAATAGCTTCTTGAAATGTTTGAATTTTGCGAATTTTTGAACTGTAGGGTCGAATATCTCGTAAACTAATCGTTTGAGGTACCTAAAATCCTTATATTTTAATCAGGAAGATGTCCTCTTTCCAACGGTAGCTTCAAATTGCGGCGACAAAGAGGTCGAAATTGTGCCAAAAAACGCTTAAGAAATGTTCAAGAAAATTTCGTGCGCTAATTACTCAGTAAATGCGGTAAATTTTCTTCTGCTAGTATGCTGATCTAAAGAAATCTAGTACTCATTTTTAGTAAATTTTTACAATAAAATGCGAATATGACACTGCAGGTTTTGCGAAGAAGCATGAAATCAACTCTTGTTTGGTGGAGGAAATTCAAAGAAATCTTTAAAAGCATTCTTAACTAGTTTTCTTTGTTTATTTTCTTACTCTTCTAATATCGGTCATTCACCATGCGTAACCTGCAGTCAAAACTACAGCTCAAGAAATAAACATTTTTTTCTTCATCATTTACTTGAGAGCTGGAAAAGGACTTATAAAGCGAAAATGGTTAAAAAAAAAAACTCTTGTTTCATGCATATGGATTATATATTAGAGAAAATATTATTATACAATACTTAGTAAATACCGGTTGCATATTACCAATGGAAACTACAATATTTTCCTATTGTCATTGTTCCCACGACAGTCGGTTCTACGTAACCGGAACAGACCGGATTTTTATCCGGCCAAGGACTGTCAACTCGGCAGAATTCTGCCGCTACAAAACAACAATATTTTTAGCTGTTATACATATTCCCAGAAAAATTTTCGTTAGATTCCTTTACTCCGATGATGTTTTTTGAAGTGCGGCTGAAGGCCACCAGTGCAGAAATGAACACACTGCAGTTGGACCAAACAGTTATTTTTTTAATCTTTATTTATTAAATAACATAAGGTTGAAAAACCTTTTTGTACCATTGTCCCTATATACAGTGGCTCACAGCTTATTTCATGCAGATTAAATTTATCAGTTTATATTGCCATAAAATGGAAAATAATGACAGTTAAAGGTTGATATTCTACAATGCTTTACTAATATAACAAGCAAAGTAAAGTATGAGGAAGTACAGTCGTACATCCACAAAGGCATGAAATGCAATTGCATTCTAGGAATTTTGCTCACAGCTTAGAGAGAGCCAGTTGCGTTGAAAACGATACTAGGCATTTCTAATCCTTAAAGCTGTCATTCCATAATAGTAGTTTGAAACCAATTTTAATGTGTTTTTGTGTGTCGAGTTATCAGTGTACTAATTTCAGTAAAATGGGCCTCCGTACAACAATTGAGCAGCGAGAATTGGTCAAAAACCATTCCAAAAATGAAAAATAACAGCGAACATTTGCTGAGATAATAAATTTAAGTGGTGCGACTGTGCAAAATATGATAGAGCATTTCGTACATGAAAGTCACATTCAAAATAAAGGCCGGAACGCATCAAATATAATATTCAATGAGCGTTACGGGCGTTTGATTGTGTGTAAAATTTTACAAAACCCGAAGATATCAGTTCCAAAGTTAACTACAGAAATTCAGGAGGAGCTAGGGAAATTTTGTACTGAAACAATGAAAAATTTGCCCGAAAGAAGCCATTCCTAAGCGAAAAAAAAACCAATTAAATCGAGTTGCCTTTGCCAGTGAGCTGAAAACCAAGGATTTTAACTTCTGGAACACTGTAATTTTTGGTGACGAGCCGAAATTTAACCTTCTCAGCTCAGATGGAATGGCTTATCAGTTCTGCAACCGGGGTAGGAAATTTGTTCTGTGTTGAGAGTATTATTGACAAATCATTGTACCTTAATAGTTTAAAAGAAAATTTATTATAAAGTGCCGATAAACTTGGGATACGTCAAAATTTATAGTATTATCAGGACCTAAACACAAATAGTCAATAGCGCAGACCTGGCTAATACGGAATTGTCCACATCTAATGAATCCACCAGACCAGTCACCCGACATGTACCCGATTGAGAATTTATGTTCTTTGTTGGAAAATAATACCCGTAAACACCGCATTGCTAACAAGGAACATCCAATAGAAAAGTGTTATTTTGAAAGAGTGGAACAAAATTTGAATAAAAAGTACAAAACCAAAAATTAGATAACTCCATGGCACCAGGACTAAAACCTGTACAAAAAGCTAACAGATATCCCATTAAGTATTAAACAAGTTTCAATTCAATTATTTATCTTATTTCTAGTAAAAAGTACACTACATGAAATAAGCTGTGACATAAAATGCGTTTACGCTTCCTGTTCTTTACTTATAAGTTGTTAATAAATAAATAAAATTCCGATTTCTTTGGTGCCGCGATTTGAAGGTACCGTTGGAAAGAGGAAGTCCTCCTGATTAAAAAATATACGCGGTCATAGGTACCGCAAACGATTAGTTTACGAGATATTCGACCCTAAAGTTCAAAAATTCGCAAAATTCGAACATTTCAAGAAGCTATTTCATCACATTAAACGCACTTTATTCACATTTTTCATTTCAAATTAATTAAATTACACTATAAACTTTTAAATAAATCCACATTTTAAACTTTTAGCAGGTTTTTTACCTAAAAAATCTTTATTTTAAAAATTACATTTTACACTCGTTTGAAGCTCATTTGTATACCAAAAATTACGAAGAAATGGAGCGCTGCCTTGTGATGATTAGGCAATTCGCTGAAACTCCTCTTTTTCGAAAAAATTCCTCTATTCATGCATATGGATAATTTCTTTTTTAAATTTGTTAAGCAAACAAGTAATATTATATATGTACATGTATTAGTAATATTATACATACATATGGAAAAGTAATATTCTCTAATAATATTACGTAATAAAGTGTAAAGTATACAAGCACAGAACGAAAATTCAAATTTTGTTTCAATATGAGTGCATGGTAGCCAACAAATATAACCACTTTATATTCAAAACTCAAATTTTAAATATAAAAATATATGTATCGTCACCTAAAATACAAAGCAATGTATAATCAAAAATAAATGGAAATCGCTGACAGATATAATAACTAAAATTTATCCATTTTATAACGAAACCTCAAATTTTCTTTCAATTTGAGTGCATGACAATCAAAAAATGTAACCACTTTATAACAAAAACTCAATATTTTTTTTATTTTTAACGCAGAAAGGAGTACTACGCGGAAGTACTTGTTGTTTTAACTGTTATCTAATCCCCGTTTGGGCGGTAAGGGTCATTAGCGTTGTCATCGAGATCATCTAACGGCAGGCCCAGGAAACGTGCTGTTTAGATGAGTAGGATTAGTAGTGCACGCAAAGAGGTGGCCAGTATCATGCGAGGATTCGTTGCATGCAGGACATACACTTCATATGTCTGGGTCAATTCTGGATAAGTAGGAGTTTAGCCTGCTACAATATCCAGAACCAAGTTGCGCTAGGGTCACTCGCGTTGCTCGCGGCAACTGGAGCTCTTCGTCTGCAATATGTGGTGCTTTGACTCCAAGAACGCCATTCACGGGAAGGGAGTCGGTGAAGGTGTTGATGGCTCCACTGTGGATGGCGGTCAGTACCTGTCGAAAGTCAGTTGCGTCCGAAGTCCGGTCGGCGTACTGTACGACGTCGTCGACGTAGTTTTTTCAACTTTAAATGCAAATATCTTTAAAAGTATAAGTCAGTGACAACTATATATATATATACAATACCCGGCCATCGAGTTACGAACGGGCAATATTTTCGAACAGTTTCAAGTTTGATCAGCAATAAAAACTAAACCATCGCTCGTAATTTAACTTATTTCGGCTTTATTGATGCAACAATGATATATTTTTTGTCTTCGTGACGCTAATTGCAAATATATTTTATATTTGGTAACACTACCCTTATTCGCTAATACGGTTGTGATCCTATTAGGCATACTACGAATGCAATTTTTTTATTTTTGTATGCAAATGAAAATCATTTTCCCATACGTCCTTGACGTTTTCTTTGAGAATTGAAATTGTTGTGTTCTTTCGTTGGCAGACCTTGCGTTTCAGATATGCCCAACAATTTTCAATTGGGTTTCAGTCGGGGGAATTCCCTGGCCATGGCAGCACACTTGAATGTGCCTTTCCAAATGTGGCAAAAAAACATTTTCCAAAACATTTATGTATTGGTCAGAGCGCATCGTGCCTTCGACGAAGTGAATTGGGCCGGGTCCTTCATCTGAAATGCAGCTCCGAACCATCACTGAAGGAGGATGCTTTACTCTAGGAATAATGCAAGCTTCAGAAAATCGTTCTCCTCTCCTCGACCGCACATAATTTTCCACTTGGGTGACGGCCTCTAGACGGCATTCATCGCTAAAGATGACCTATAAAAAATAAAAATAAAAAAATTAAATATGTCTGCTTTAATTAAGGAAAAATTAAGAATATAATAAAAATGTGTGAATTACCTTGCTCCAATAAGTGGCGTGATAGGTTCTATCAGGTTAGCCCATAAAACACATCTTTTCTACATCAGCTGTGTTAATTTCGGCTTTTTAGCAGGCCTCTTGCACTCGAAATTTCCACACCACAGTCCCTAACTGCTTTTAAAATGCTTTCAGAAGTTGCGGTACGAACTTGCAAAGCTTTTCGAACAATCAACCGGTGTTCCCTGTCTATAGTCTTCCGGAGATCCGTGCAGTTGTTCCTGTTATTTCCGAAAACAGCCGCTTCAT
>NW_017534868.1:19420-22866 GCF_001853355.1 Bactrocera latifrons
TCTGCTTCCCCCGGCGGGTACTGCGTCGAATACTTTCAGAGCTGGAGTGTTTTCGTCCATCCGGACAACATGACCTAGCCAGCGTAGCCGCTGTTTTTTAATTCGCTGAACTATGTCAATGTCGTCGTATATCTCGTACAGCTCATCGTTTCATCGAATGCGATATTCGCAGTGGCCAACGCGCAAAGGACCAAAAATCTTTCGCAGAACTTTTCTCTCGAAAACTCGCAACGTCAACTCATCTGTTGTTGACATCGTCCAACCCTCTGCACCATATAGCAGGACGGGAATTATGAGTGACTTATAGAGTTTGTTTTTTCTTTGTCGATAGAGGACTTTGCTTCTCAATTGCCTACTCAGTCCGAAGTAGCACCTGTTGGTGTTGGTTTAAAAACATTGTCAAAAAACTTAAAAATATTGAATATGCTCCCCGTTCGTAATTCGATGGCCAGGTACTGTATTTTCGTTATCTGGAGAACGTCAACTTTCCAGTGATATCCATTTTATTCTCGAAATCCGTGGATGCTACTCTATATTTTAACCGATCCCTGTGTGTCATTAATAGATGCAATTAAATAAGTACAGTGGCTCAAACGCATAATCGGACAGTGGTTTTTTATACGAAAGTTTATTTTAACTGAAGGAAAAAAACTAGAAAAACCGACTATTTCAGCAATTTCGCGTAAATTTTTTTTCCCTCAAAATTTAATTTTATAATAAGTTGAAGTATTTTTAATCCTAAGTGTTTACCTACAGGCGCTATCACGTGCAAACTTCAACAAAAAATCTCACAATGTTCATCACGTCAAATATTATGACTGTTATCAATGTAACGACATTTTTTGTTGCTTCTTTTGCACTATTATGACGATATTGTTTAGTGTCCGATTATTTGTTTGTGCTTAAGAACTCTGATTTATTTTGCTTTTGTTGAATTTGTTTTGTAAAAATGAATTACTTATTGTTGTTTTTTTTATTGTATCAAAAATGAGAGATTGGAGAATACTCACCATAAAAGTTTATGTAAAATATAAAATGCTTATTTTAGCAAATATTTAAAATACTAATAAAAAATAAATAAGTAGAAATATTGTAGTGAAGTGAAGGTGTATAAAAAGTGCAAAACATTAAAGAAAAAGTTACTATAAATCGAGAAATTACAAAATTAAAATTGCGAAATTGTCAACTTTAAATGCATATATCTCGAAAACTATAAGTTTGCGGCAGCAACAATTATATATTTTCTTAATCTGGATTATCAGCCCTATCCATCCATACCACGAAATCGTGGAATGGTATACTAAAGCCGACCCAAAATTTAATCATTGTTGTTTTTTTTTTTGACTTTTTCTTTCAATTAAAATAAACTTTCGTATAAAAAACCACCGCCCGATTATGCGTTTGAGGCACTGTATATACATTGCATTGATACATTTTGGTTTTCTTTATTTTGATTTCTACATGCATCATTCATCACACAAAAATGTTGGCTGAGCTGCATTGGTTTCAGTTTGTATGGAAAAATAAGCAAAAACACTGATTTATGGTCATTTTCAAAGGGCTCCATAGAGGTCTATAGGGGCTCGAGGGGGTGTCTATTAAAAAGTTCGATCCTTCCTCTTTCCAATAAGGTTTTCTCCATAAACGATACATAACCGGCGCTATACTAAACAATCCCCGAAATCGGGGATTTAATTATTTCGATGTGTTTTTGTTGTTAATATATACCATTTTAATGTTTGTAAATTCATGTGCATGGAATAAGCTGTGAGCCACTGCATGTTTAACAGAAAATTATTTGTTCAAACACAATATGTGGCAACAGTGCATTTGTATGTCATGTAAACAAACTGAGTGACATGCACATCAAATTGTAGAACTTTAAATACAAATATCTCGAAAACTATAAGTCTGAGGAGGACCTCCTCTTTTCGTACATAAACTTAAATTTCGGCGCAAAAAGAAAGGTAATCGTGCCACCCATTTTAACCACGTAATCGAGCGATGCTATTCTAATCAGATTTATTAAACTAATAAAAATATGGCTTTCAATACCTACCTCACTTAGCCTCATCACCAATGGTATCATGCCCGCCATATATGAGCCAACAAGCATAACGATTACGAGAGAAACAAGCATGAACGTATCTTCCGCCATTTCTAATGTGCCTTATTTTGTTTCAAATACAATATATATTAAAATTTTTGTCTTTGCACTATTTTTGACTCAAATCTCTTATATTGTTATATGCAATGGAATGCCACGTTTAAAACAATGCTATTATGGTATTGGCATTAATGTCTTCGCGGTTTAATTTAACTAATATTTACATAGAAACTTGTGGAAGCATTGCGAGATTCAAATAGTAACACAACTCTCTAAAAAAAAAAAAATATTATTAAAAAATAACGTTGTCGCCTACTTGCTTAATTGTTTATTATTTTGTTAGTAGTGGAATACAAACATGGTATAGAACGTAAACTTAATAGGGTACTGGTACACGTTCAATATAAATTGACTTCGATTCAGGTTCACGATATTTATTGAACGTGCAGCTCACCAACCCAGCAGACGCCATTTTATAGATAATTTGATATGAAACTTTTTGATTCCAGAGAGAGCTGTCAAGAGTCACATTTTTTATAACATTTGCCAATGAAGCCACTGCCGAAAAATATTAGATTGGGTATTTTATAAATAACTTTTAGGTATTTTGCAATTTTCATACTATATATATATAAACATGAGACACAAAAACAATTCAAATTTGGCCCAAACATTTTATTTTGTCTTACAGAAATTAAATAAAATTGTATACCTACACAAAGAGATTTGACCCATTTATTAAATTAAATACGTATATTATATTTAACGTGTAATATGTTTCAAAATTTAAATATTTACTACTAGGTATGAATGTATTTGGGTACTTAGTTGTTTTTGCGTTGCTGCGCGCGAACGAATGATATGACCGTTCGCTAAGAGTGCCTGGCTGGCTGAACGAATTGACAGCACGAACCACAAGCGAGCGCGCTCGGTTCGCGTCGCGATCGTGTTGCCGCGTGCGGCTGGCTTAAATTAATGAGTGAAATCGGGAAAGGCAAAACCCTGAAAAGAGTGAATCTGACACGTTGGTCAGCGAGGGAGGACGCGTGTAAAAGCTTGAGAGATTCTTGGCACGAAGTTCTTAAGACTTTGGAATCTATCAAAGACGATTGTACCGAAAAGCCTGTAACGCGACAAGAAGCGGCGGGAATACTCTTGAATTTGGAGAAACTGGAAACGGCGGTAATGGTTGTTGTGTGGAATGTTTTTTTGGAAAGAATAAACAAAGTGAATGTTCAAATTCAGGCTTCCGCCGTAGATTTGATCACCGTTGCCGATCTTTACGAATCACTTCGTAAGTTTTTCGTAGCTGAACGAGATAATTTCAAGTATTTCGAAG
>NW_017534868.1:23586-26354 GCF_001853355.1 Bactrocera latifrons
ATTATTTTATATAAGCTGTGCTTTTATATAGTGTTGTAGCTCAACACTAAACACTCTTCACTAAATCGTGGGTTGTAAAAATAATCTAGAAACTGACACAACTATTCCCTAGTTCAAAATCATCCTAATAACGAAAAAAAAAACGATGTAATGAGGACGATAGAGGAGAAATCATAATGTTGCAATTTCATTAACACAATAAATGTAATTAATAATGATTGTGAACTAAACTAGCGCATGAGGTCAATAGGGGCGGCAAAAATTGAATAGCCTACTGGCGGCAAATTTCTAAATCCGCCACTGTAAGAAATATTTATTTGAAAAATTACATTTTACACTCGTAGTAAACATCATTAATGTATGTGCTAACAATTACGAAGAAATGGAGCGCTTTCATATGATGACAAGGCAGTTCGCTGAAATTCCTTTTTACATGCATATGGATATTTTCTTTTTTAAATTTAATAAACAAATAAGTCATATTATTTATGTGCCCAAAAACTAAGGTGACATTTGAATTACGACTGCGCGCGTCGAAGGATTTGTAGAATTATTTGTTTTTTTTTTTTAGGTTGGTAGTACAGCCACATTTATGTTAAATTTCATGTCAAAATATTCATTAGTGTTTGAGATACGTGTCGTTTTGTGAGCTGCTAAAAGTGAGTTTTTCGTTTTTTGCGATGTCGAAATTTGTTGAGCAAAGAATTTGCATTAAATTATCATTTCGCCAAAAACTCAACCCACATCGTTCCGCATCCACCGTATTCACCTCATCTGACGCCGTGTGACTTTTGCCTGTTCACCAAGCTCAAAAGACCGCTCCGGGGACACCGTTTTTATACGATATTCAAGCCGCAGCGAAGACGGAACTGAAGGCCATCCCGGAAAGTGACTACAACCAGTGTTTCAAAGATTGAAAAATCCTTTGGCATAATGTACTACATCTAGTGGGGATTACTTTGATTTGGAGAAATAAATAAAGAATTTCAAAATAAATACAATGTCACCTTATTTTTTGGCACATATATTATATTATAATATTACGTAATAAAGTGTAAAGTATAGAGTATAAACATTATTTCCATGCAGATGGATTTTCTCATAATTGAATTTAATAGAGGAAAACGACGCGAAAGTACTTCAGTCACCCATGCTATTGCCAATGCCATTGCTAAATCTGCATTTGTTATCATAACATAATCATATTCGAAAAGGCCATGGCAAGAATGATAGAAAAAGAGATTAGTCAGCTGTTCTTGCTGACGTCACGGTTGGCGTTATTCGCCCGAGGCTTTGAAAGTGAATTCGAACTGTGTTTTCAAGTGTTGTATTAATTGTGAATTTTTATATTTTTTTAAATGCGTTGCGCAGTGTTCGGATGCAATAATCGTAATGGTAAAAATTGTGCTACGAAATGGAGATTTTTCCATTTCCCTAAAGATAAAACAGTACTAAAACAATGAATTAATTTTTGTCGTCGTACGGACAAAACTAATGTTAAAAATGCATGCATTTGTGAAGTGTACTTCGCGCTAGAAGCATTCGAAAGAAACTTATAGTTTGAAATGGGTAATTATAGCATTTTGATAACAATAATTTTACTTTTATAACCAAACACTCTTGCAGATTTAAGTTCGCGGAATCCAACTAAGTTGCTACCTAGCGCTTACAAACGAAAGCGTACAAACTTTTAAGGAGAAACAACTTTGCTCTACCAGGTGTGCGCACTCTGCAATGATGGTAAAAGAAATTTGACGTAGCTCCAGGTGTCATAGAGCTGGTGATTAAACTGTTGAAGGCAGCAACTGAGCTAACACAAGAGCAAAACATTTGTGTACTCAGTTTTGATGAAATGAAGGTCGGAAAGCGTTACTGCTACGACAGATCCACTGATTCGACATTGTCTCCTGTTAACTACGTTCAGGTTGGAATGATAAGAGGTAATTAAACTCTTTAATTTACTTGAAGTCACTTTTTTCTAATGTACATTGTTTTTTTAGGTTTGATAAGTAAATGGAAACAGCTTATATTTTTCGAATATGACTGCAAAATGATGAAAAAAGTATTGTTTAGCATTTTGTCAAGCGTTAAATAGTGCGGTTACAATACTTTTGCCATTGTAAGCGATTTGGGTGGGCCAAATAGAGACTTATATAATGATCTCTAAATTATTGTGGAAAAACTTTGGTACATTCACTAAACAATTATTTAAATTATGATATACTTTAAAATTGTGTTCTTTTTTTTTCTATTGCACAACGGAGACAGGATTGTGGTTTTTGCCGATGTCCCCCGCTTAATAAAACTACAGAGAAATAATTTTTTGGATAAGGGCTTTACTATCAATGGAAAAAGTGTTAAAAAAGACATTATTCTGGAGCTGCTCTCGTCCAACGAGCTGTCCATCACGCGCAAAATATCCCAGAAGCATTTGTCTGTAACAGGAGCATAAAGGCAAAAGGTTAAACTAGCCACAAAATTGCTCAAGCAATAACTCGAGCGGCTAGTTTAGGTCTACTAGATAACGAAAAATTGGGAGGAACGACATCGACTTTTCAAAATTGTAAGTAATATTTAAATTATTTATTTATTTATAAAAACGTGAAACAATAATACAATTACTTTTCCACGAAAAAAGGAGCACTGGCTGCCAGGACCTTCGGCTCGCTGATGTAAATATAAAATGTATAGTTATTGCTTAATTAAGTCTTAGGTTGCATTCACCGTCGAACTGTCATCGTAACCGGTTGCTTTTCGCTCTTTGCTTA
>NW_017534869.1:0-25360 GCF_001853355.1 Bactrocera latifrons
TTCAAGTTTTTTTTTTATTTTTTAAAGCAAAAAATTAAATTTTCAGCAAACTGCGCGAAATATTAAATAAGCAGTAAAAACTACATAAAAAATTTTTTTCACAAAAATCAAAAATTAAATACATTACAAAAATGTATATGTGTACAAATTTATTCAAATCTTGACCCTTCAACGCCCTTTATCAGCACTAAAAAAAAACTAAAAAGCTGAAAAAATGTAATAAAAATATTTAATCACGTGTGCGCGATCGGTTTACCGCTATTTGTGGCACCTGCGCCACCTTTCACTATATCAATAGCTTATGTATCTATGTATGTATGTATGTGTGCTGCACTCAGCTTGCACATGACCACCACCATCTCCGACACAACGAACACGACGACTGCGGCGTTTTACCACGACCACAACCATCGCCATCTCGGCGCAATTGCCCAATTTTCTTAATCGCTATCTTCACAGTATTTACTTTAAGTAAAAAATAATTAGAAAACTTTAATATCAAATTGTGCGCCGACTCGGCCGCCTTTCACCTGAGCGCCAGCAAGCAAAGTCTGGCAGTCAGGGTTGAGATAATCGAATCGGCGCAAACAAAAAGAAACGACAAACAAAAACTTTAAAGAACACATGTGAGTGTGAGCAACAACAAAAAGAAAAATTAAAGTAAAAACACAAAATTCATAAAACCAAAAACAAAAACCGGAACAGCGACCGAAAACTGGGGAGCAAAGAAACATTTTTGCAGCCAAGAATGCATGCGAACGGCAAGCAATTGCGCTGACTCGCGCTTACATTGTTATTATTGAAACCGCTGCTTTGTGTGTATGTGTGTGCTTGTGTGGGTAGCGCACCTGCGCGTCAGCTTGCCACACTGCTTTGCCTCATGTCAATTAACCATCAACCACTCCGGGTGTTGCACAATCACACACACACACACTTGCTTACAAGTTGACTCACAGAATTCCCACTCGACTACCGTAAAGAAAATTCAATTAATGCTTATCTCACCATATTGCCAGCATTAGCACAATAATATTTACGAATAAAACAACAAAACTCAAGTGAACGCACAAAATTGTG
Source organism: Bactrocera latifrons (assembly GCF_001853355.1). Lineage (NCBI taxonomy): Eukaryota > Metazoa > Arthropoda > Insecta > Diptera > Tephritidae > Bactrocera > Bactrocera latifrons. The sequence continues at coordinate 1,078 of NW_017534869.1, forward strand.
GCATAAATGTCTGTAATTTGCTGGTAAATTGATCGGCAAAACAAGAAGTCGTCATGTTGGCAGCCCATTTGACAAGTCGCCAGATAATAGCATTTCTGAAGGAGGGAAGGTTTCCTACGTAACATTATTATAATATTATTATTTTTTTGTTTGTTAAATGAAACTTAAAATCTTACCGTTCCAACACTATATGGTATGACAGAAAAGAACTTTTCAACTACCCAATATATGGGTTAGCCTCAGAAGGCTTACTTTGAGGTTGGGCTGAGTTCAGTGGTTGATCCACAAGATGGGGATCACGCTTTACAGGGAGTAAAAAAACGAACAAATTTTATTAGAGATAAGCTATTTCCTTATAAAGCATTGACTCAAAACCAGACCAGATATAAAATATGAAGAATTCAATGTGAATGTGCAAAGTAATAGGACAAGCCGCTACCAGATCATACGATAGACGGTTTTGTGAATACGGTTGGTGCTCTTCGAGAATAATGCTTGATATATTATTATCAATTTAGAAACCATCCCCAGTTGTTTATTATACTATATGCAACGACTTCGTCTATTTCCTGAAACGGCGAGTATCGTCTTGCGGATAACGAGACTTCAAACAACATCTTATGTGAATTCTGACGCTATCCAGAAAGAAAATACCTTTTTCGATTTGTCCAACACAAGAGTAATACCATCCATCTGGAGTAATTTTGTTCATTTCTCTAGCTCTAGCTGATAGCATTTGCTTTTATCTCAAACATACCAGACGTTTGTTTGACAGCTTCTGCCGGGTGATGAATCCAATTCGTAAGAATGGCGGACTACAGCCCAAAGCAAGTACGAAAGTATGCCTGAGTGAACAGTTGTAACGTTATTTAAATTCAAAAACGTAGTAACGGTATTTTTATAAGCTACATTATTAAGCGCTGCTGCCATTTCTCTACGTATAATTATTAACTCGGGAATCAACTTATACTTTTCCATTAAATTACCACTTTTTCTAGCCGTCTTTACGCTGATTAACGGCAGTCACCTGCTACACAGCGCTTTTACACTTTTTCTTTCTCTCCTAAAACATCCGTTCCAGCTAACTTCAAACGCAGCTTCGCTTATGATAAGAATTTATTTGCATTTCTTTTACTTTGCTACAAAAATTATTGTGTTTGACGCTGTTTTTGTTATTGTTTGTCATTTGTTCTTCGCAAAATTCTCAGCGCTAATGTGATTTTAATTGCCCCCGCCGTGCATGAAGGTCAAAGCCGACGTTATTACCAACCTCATCAGCACGTCAGATGGCGCTTCGTGCGCCTGCCGTCGTCGGCTCATCAGGCGTTCTACAATAACAACTGTCAATTTTCACAACCGTACTGTCTTTATACAAACTACAATAAGTTTTGGCCGCAGTTTTGGACTGCGCGCCGTGTGTCACGCAGCGCCCACTTTCGTCAGCTCTAATTATATCTGTTTGATTGAATTTTAAATCATCTAAATGCGCTTAAACAAAGCCACGAAACACGCGGCGCTTAAACATATGAAAATCAAAAAATTAATGAAATCTATATAAAAAAAACGGTCGACAGTGACGCCACCATGTCCGCACAGCCACTTCCATGCGCATGTCCACTTCAAACATAAAAGCAGCCGCACACTGATTTCTTTTTTGTTCATTATTTGACTTTCCTGTTCTTTTTTGCGGTTGTTGTTGCTGCTGCTGCTGTTCACTTTTCCGTTCGGTTTTTATTTGTGCAGCCTTTTACGTCAATTCACGGCTTTATTTGCCTTGTTGTTAGCGAGTCTTAACTACAAAAGGTTTATTATGCTGCTTGTCTTTCGTCCGTCTCTCTGTGTTTCGATTTCCGCTTCTTATTAAGTAGTTCATCAGATTCGGCAGACAGCGCTGCAGGCTGATGAAAGCATTAGATTTGGGCAGTCTGTACGCGATGAAAAGGTTGAAATAAAAAAGTTGCTTGAAAACGTTTTAAAATCGTCTGTTTGTGGTATTTTATAGATTAGGCTCAGCGATCCGGCACTTCGGCTATGCTGTTCTGCTTATTACACTCCCTCACGTACCTTTCTAATTCCGTTGTGTGCTGTTCGCTGAAGTTCAAAAGGAATTATGCAATACCGTACTGTCTCTCTCCACAAAATTCCTGCTAATCTATTACAATATCACTACAGATATAGCATGCTTTTGTGAACTTGTGGAACACTCAATCTATGGAAATTAGAGATAATTTAGCAAAGTCTAACTCCTGAATACCACGATTAATATAAGTAATGAAACTTTCTGAGCAAAAGATGACATGAAATGTTTAAGTGAACTTATGGAAGACTCAATCTATGGAATTTTAAAGATAAAACAGCAGAGTTGAACAATTGCACAACAGTACTTAAAAGTAAAAAGATTTTAGCGAGACTCTAACGCGATTTCAATGTTAAAGTTCCTTATTTTCTTCGTTATTTACAGTTATTTGTGCTAACAACTTTCGTATCCGCGTAAACCGCTTCTCAAAATGGTTGTAGTTTTTCAATTGTTTTTATACTCACGAATTACCATAATGGTAATGGTATGGCTTAAATAACAGTTGTAGTGAAAATGATGTCAATAAAACCGTCAAACAGCAGCTCTTGACAGCTAAATGTGACAAAATAATTGCTTTTTTTGTTTTAAGTGAACTGTCAGTTTCTTTTTTTTCCGGAAGATAATAGAAAACATATTATAAAACACTAATAATGCGAAAAGTATTACATAAATCTCTAATTATATAGCTATACAAGCTACGAAATACACAATACACTTTGTTGACTCAGCTGTCAACTGACAACTATCAACGGTCCAAAAACTAATACTGAATATACTTATTTATATTTGTATATACCGCCATATGAAAGTCTGGTGTACAGGAAGACAAAAAGAAGAAGACAGTAGCCGTTTGCGGTGAAGCGAAACCTCGATCTGAATATAAGTAAACATAATAGCAATAACGAAAATGCTGCGTAATTTTGTTGTCAAAAATATGTAAAGCTTCGTATATGTTGCAATGCGCTTTCGGCGTTTTATTGGCACTTATTAATGATTTCCTTTTACATAAAAACAACACGCATGTTTGCATAATTTTTCACTTAGCTCGCGCTTGTTCTTTCGCGTTACGATTCTTTTTATTTTTCTGACGTTTTACTTAGCTTTGGCAACATTGTTGCGCCCGAATTTCAAACTCCTTGCGGCGAAAAATTCACAACATTCCTGACGCTTCACTCTTTTTGGCGTATTTTTCGCTGAAGATCATTTTTTTTTTTTGTTTTGTCGCTGTTGTTGTGCTCCGCTTTGTGGCCGAAAAATATTCTTAGCATTTCTTGTTTGCCAGCGCTCAAAAGCGCAAATTCATGTGCTGAAACGTGTGACAAATGACTATAATTTGCCGCTAGCGGTATAAGCTGCAGCCCACTGCTGACTCAAGAGCCGAATATCTCTTTTCATTAATGCTGCTTATCACATATTTAGTAGGTCTTTGCCTCCGCACGGCAAACCGCAATATATTTATGAATTAAAGTTATGCACTTTGAACGATCGAAAATTAATAGTCCTGTCATTTGCCATACGCTTTCGTATACGAGTACTTGTACTTGCTACGCGGGTACGGCCAACGGCGTAGTGTGACCACCATCGTGGCGTTGGCACCACCGTTAACCGGTGTGTTTAGTGTGGCTGATGTGGTACGCTTGTAAGACATATTTTTTTATGAAAGCATTAAAACGATTGAGTCATAAAAATTTATTACACATAACGAATTTATAATTTCTGACCTTAGGTAAGATATGGTTTTCGTACGTCGTGACTTCGCGCTACGCGCACGACTGTAGCAAATGCAAAGCTGCAAGCGTAACTTTTCATACCGAAATTGTACTGTACCGTTAATAGCAGTTAAAACGAAGTCATTTGGTCATAGCATTATTGCGAGACGTCGGTTTTGTGTTGTAATTCAGGATTTCTTAAGGAAAACGTTTAAAATTTCGATAGGCAATTCGTCAAGGAGTTATATCTTCCTTATTATAACAGTCGACGACATAGCTTAGGCTTAGCTTCCTAATTGACTTTTTTGTTTTTATTTTCGAACTTTTTGTTCTAAACTTCTACTTAAATTATAGTTCCATATCTCCAATTACTCAACAGTTACTAAGCTTAATCAGCTCCCTTATAGCTTTTCTGTTATATACATATATTTCCAAACCACCATCTTCCGTTGACTTTCAAAGCCCATTAGTTATTTTTGGTTCTAGAGAGTTTCACTTCCTTGACCATTTCTCATTGTCTTAGGCTCTTAAAATATTATCAAGACATTTCAGCCAACTTAGCCACTTTGCTTTGTATTTTCGTGGGTTGTTCTGCGTACCTTCGTTAGTTTGACTTCTACTTCGGGTGATTTCATTATCAGAATAGGATCTGTCAGAACAGCGGTGCTTGCGTGCCCAACTGTTTTCTTTCCATATGCCATAAGCATATTTTGAATACCCAACGCTCTCCGTAGTAAGCAAGCCAACAATGGAACTAACAAATATCCTCCACTACACTTTTTACACTCTACGTGGCGACATCTTTTCAGGCTTCTCCGTGCAAAATAGGTTGCTTACGTCACTCAAAGTCTTTCTTTTCCAACAAGTGCTCTCCAGGATCTCTCAGAACCAAGCCGTCCACCACAGCGAGACATGTGCGCACATTTCGGAAATTCTCAGAAAAAGTAATCACTTTCAATGACATGTTGCCGCTAAGATCACAACAAGCATTTCCACAGACAACAAGCACAAAAGATTTTCAATGCAAATAAGCTCAAGCTCGAGAGTACACTTAGCTATGCGGTTGTCACATGTCGCCGCCAAAAAACGTAATTTATTTGCGTATTCAATTGTCAACGTTGACGTAAAAGCCATAAAGTGCAACGCTGACAGTCATCCAGGCGGCAAAGTGAGTAGGCAGCCGAAAGCCAATACAATGATGAAGCTACTCACCAGCGATTGGCGGTGAAAATAAATGCTGCTGATGTAGGAGATGGCAATGAAGTTGGGACGCTAAAAAATTGGCAGCAGGAATGTGCAAATATTTATACATACCATTAAATTTACTTAAGAATCTTAGCGATGGCGGTATTTAGCATGGTATTTTGATGAGTGATTACATACTTTGGAAGTAAATGCAAAGAAAGACGAAAATTCACATTAAATATTGATATTTTCAAAGCTTTTCGCAATATTAGTTATGTTAAACACCAGAAGAAACTATAAAAGACGTTAACTTCGGTTGCACCGAAGCTGTAATGCCCTTCATAAAGAAGTTGCCATATAAGAATGTGATTTTGTTCTGTCATTTTGTATGGCAGCTATATGCTATATTGATCCGATTTTAACAATTTCTTCAGAAATTGTACCATTGCTTCTCACAACAACCCGTGCCAAATAATGTGCAGATATCTCGTCTAGTAAAAATGTTTTCCATACAAGGACTGCATTTTGATCGTTCAGTTGCTATAGTGGTCCGATATCGACAGTTCCGACAAATTAGCAGCTTCTTGGAAAGGAATGGATGTATGCAAAATTTCGACTCTATATCTCAATAACTGACGGGTATACAGCCGCAGACGGACAGGCCAATGGCTAAATGGACTCTTCTCGCCACACTGATAAGGTCTTCGAAGTTTCCTTCGGCGGGTTACAAACTTCTTGGCAACCTTAATAGGTCCTGTGGTATAAATATACCCACGACTTACATATGTATGTATATGTTCGGTTGCTATGGCAAGCTTTGAGTAAAGCTTATTAAGGCGCGTTCACACTTTTTGAATTTTACTTATCGAAATAATATTTTTTAATACATTTTTCTTCTTTAATTTCAGCCAACGCAAAAATAGTGTTGATATGAAAATGTGGCAATATTTTTCATAGTGTCAAATCATGGTATCAGCTGTTTGAATATTAAATACGATTTTATGTATTATTATGCGGTGATTTAACTACAGTCATAATCACATCAATGACGAACTATGAGAACTTACTGAACTTGCCGCTCAATTGCAATGCCAATGAAACTAGCGGCAGTCTGGCAACACAGGAAATTATAAAGATGTCGCAACGAGATTTTTCGGAGGTGAGTATGACAGCGAGTTTTGTTCTTATTGTAAAAATAATTGAAAATGTCGCTTAACTGAAATTATCATCCTATTTATGCTGGTTTATATTTAAATAGCAGTGCATAGTGAGTGTTAGAATTCAGGACTTCAATACTGGTAGTGTGAACAACTATATAGCTATTTCAGTATAGTCCTGAGTACAGCGCGGCACTTGAATTTCAACTTAAGGCAAAAAGTGCTCTCCATTTCCCACAATGACACTCACAGGAGTAAACAGGCTACCAAAAATCACTTTGTCCAATTAATTTGTCTTAAAGCAAACGTAAAACGGAACATATTATTCCGCTTACATTCTCAGCGCAGGCGCAATGCACTGTATTTCAAACTTCTCAGAATCGACGTGCAACGAATTCAATTAAAATAAACTGTATGCAAATTAAGCATTGCTGTAAAGCACGTCTCCTACACATGCTGCGCGACGTGGCGCGCTGCCACACCGGTTGGCAGGGCATTCCACACTGTTGCATTCGGGCAATAGCAGCGTGTAACTGTGCTTAAATTGCCGCGCAGCAGCTGGCAGTGGCATATGAGTAAACAACAGCAGCCAAGACTGTCACAGAAACAAACTGTCAGCGGCAGAACCTTAAACATTCTTTTTTCATTCGTGAATTTCGCTTGTTTCAATTTTCATTTTGTAGTACAAAGATTTTTTGTGCTTTTTTGGTTTTTGGTTTTCCAATCACGACTCAGCCATTAAATGCATTTAACTGATTTTAAATTAAATACCTGAAATGGACAATCACGACGAGTGGAAATAATCAAAAACTAACACGGCTTGACTGTTTTTGGATTTTTGTTTCAATTTTTTTCTTGCTGCCTGATTTTCGCCTCGCTTTTTCTAACGATAAGAACGAAAAAGTTCAAGTTCCGCGCTGTGGCGAGTAGTGCAGCTGTTTTGTCATGAAAAAAAAAATAAAATTAATTATAAACAATTTTACAGAATAGTAAGAAATGCTTTGAGAGCGCAGAGATAACGTGATTTTATCCGTAGTGATTGCTTGATAAGAAATGGGTTAATACAACTACAAAGGTAGACCTCTAATAAAGCATTTAATGAGTGTAACACTCGAAAAAAGTTAATAAAAGTATTATATTATCCGCCGACAACTCGCTGATATTTTGGACTCTAACATATATAAGTAATATAAAATAGAGGAATTAGATAGTAAAAAGGAAAAACATTAAGTTCGGTTGCACCGAAGCTATAATACCCTAATAAAAAAGAAGCTTCCATATAAGAACTTGATTTTTATCGAACAATTTGTGTGGCAAATGTATACTATAGTAGTGCGACTTGAACTATTTCTTTACAGTTTGTAATTTTATAGAGCTATCTTGTCAAATAAAAAAGTTTTACATACATGGACTTGATTAGAATCAGTCAGTTTGTATGGCAGCTATATGCTATAGAGGTCCGAACTAAACAATTTCTTCGTAAATTGTACCGTGGACTCTGGCAATAATTTAAGCCAAATTTCTAGACTACACCGATAATCCAGTTTGTATGGCAGCTATTTGCTACAGTAGTCCGCTAACGGCGGTTCCGACAATTAAGCAGCTTCTTAGAGAGAAAATGATATGTACAAACTGTCAGATCGATAACTCGAAAACTGAGCGTATATACAAGCAGACACAAAGCCAGTTTTAATCGTAATTTCAGTGGGTTAAGAGACAATCTACAATCTAAGAGACAGCTAGAAAGTTTAAGTGGGTAAATTTAAGTATACATTCGAATTCACTTCTTACATCGAGTACTTCAAGGTCCAATAGATTTTTGGGGACTGAATAATTAATGAATCTAAAGGAATTTAACAAAGAGACGTGTAAGAAAACCACAACATTTGGCAGAGTGCAAAGCTCTCGACTGCGTTGAGACAACTTTCAATATCCACATGTTATGTATTTTAAGTGACCACCTTTTCCCATCATATTTTCGCTTTAGAAGCTTCACAAGAGCGCCTCTAGCGGCATACCAAGCGCTGGCATGTCCTTCAAATATACGCGGCTACCAGTTCTCGGCTTCAACCACGCTTAGCTGCTGCTCTAATTCCTGTGCACACCATATTCCAAAAACAATAAGAACAGCGGGAAAACAAAACTTGGAAAAAATGTGGATATATGAAATTGTTAGAAAAACTCGTTTAGCGTTTTTAATCGGGTTGCAATCAATGCGATATCGACATGAGAAATGCGCAGCAAGTACAAAGAAATACAAAGCAACAACAACAGCAAAAGCCACACCATTGAGTATGTGGCGTAAAACAATGCCACAAAATCGAATCTAAGAAATCAATGGCAAACAAACGAGGCGAGACCGGGGTTGTGCCTGCGAAACTGGCTGCGCTCGTAGTTGTGGTTGTGGTTGTGGTTGGGACGACTGTGACTGTGGCTGTGGCTGCGACTCTGTCTAAAACTGATATTGACGTTTCAGCCGGCCCACAAAAGCCTGCTGACAGCGGTAAGCAACAACGCCGCCGTGTCTGTGCCACCGCTTTGCTTGACTTTAACTTGAGCTTGTTGTTGCAACAACTCATTATTTTCTGTTTTTTGTTGTTCGTACATTTTTTAGTTTTCCTTTGAGGTTTTAAATGTAATTCGATGATTGTAAGCAGATTTTGACGTGACTTGATACAGTGAAGAGTGCGACCAGCGCGACCGAAGCTCGCAAATCAAACGCGAACTAACACAAAACACAACTCGACACCAAAACAAAAACAAAACCAAAAACAATAGCACACAGCAGACAGCATTTAAACATTTCAGCGGTAAACTAGCAGCAATAACAACAACAACAACAAGAGAAGAAGCGATTTGTGTAGAGAAAAAGAGCAAATGGCAATCAAACTGAAATAGCAAACTCATTGAAGCGCGCAGGAAGCTCAGCGCAGCGTTGAAAGATAGCGAAAAAAATTTAAATTAAATTTTAATCTCGACATGCGCATCAAAGGTGCAGGTAATCATAGCGAAAAGGCAGCCAGCCGGCCAAGCAGCCAAACAGTCAACGAAACTGAAGCCAAAACCCAAGCTGTAGCAATAAAACTTGCTGAGCGGACGAAGTGCGCGGGCGATTGGGAGCCGTGTGCAGCTTAGACTGTAGTTTGAGTTCGCTTAAGCAGGCTGCTGGCAGGCAACAGGCAGCAGGTGTGTTGTTGTCTCAGCCAGGACATGTTCAAGTGTGGCTGGCTATAAGAGCTTAAGCTTTCCACACACATGTGCAGGTATGCATGCTACGCGAAGACTGCGCCCGCGCCTATACCTTAGTGGCTGACTGCCTGGCTATACCTTTATTTATAGTTAACTACCGATTATTCGACTTCCACTTTTATTAAACGCTTTTGCGCCATTTTTATTTAATTAAGAACCCATCAAGCGTGAAATCGAGCAAGATGAGCCGTAAAGCGTATTAAAACGGAATTTTTCAACGCAAAATGCCAAATGCAAATGCATAAACAGATAAAAGACTCACAGAAGCAGCAAAGAAGGGCTGGAAAATGTATACTTATGAAAAAAAACGAACTGGAACAACCCCAATTTTGACCGACTATTAACGAGTTTTCGCTTTTTATGCGTTTACAAAAATATTTACCGTTACATGCATGATATTAAAAATAAATATAGAATATTTCACTTTCATTTTCTTCATCGAAAGCATAGCTTTCATTTCACTACAACAAAACAAATTGGAAACTTTAGCTCAATACTTCGAAACCCCCACTTAGGCATCCCAAAAGAGTCTAATTTTTGCCTTCAGATTATCCCAAGCGAACTTCAAAGCTATCTTTAAGTTCCGGACTTCATACACGGACGCTTACAATAAGCCAACGCTACTTTCGAAAATATCATTCAACTCCAGAATTGAAGGTATCAGCTTCGTAGTGGATTCACGCTACATTTGAAGATGGATAACACTTCAAACTCTTAACAAATGCTCCTCCCACTAAACTGTAACACTGGCCTTCAGACTAGCCCAAGTGAAATTCAAAGTCATCTTTAATTTACCTCTGCTCATCCTCGGAAGTTTACTTTAAGACACCGCTACCTCCAAAAATATCCGTCAGCTCCAGAACTTAAGTTTACCGCTTGATTCATACTACATTTAAAGAAGTATAACTCTTCGAACTCTTGTTCTCATTCACAAAGTTTTCTCTAACTAAAACATTCTATAAAAATATACCCTTAGTAGAGTTAATCCTCGAGCTCAACCAGAGTCTTCCTAAATTTGTGGAACTATGAGTTTTGTATAGGAATTCACTTTTCTTGACTTTCCAAAGCTGATTCATCGAACTGGAACGGTTTCCGTTTAAAAGAAATCTAATAAGAAACGTGATTTACGAATCGAAACATTTGTATGCCGTGAGGTCACCTCTCTTTCAGTCAATATCACCGAACCCAAACTAGTTGATCTAGAATATCTCCCAAGAAAAATCCAAACACTCAAGACATAAATTTCTTCCAAGAACCAAAATTTTTCAAAACATAGAACTCAAAGTCTTTTAAACAAATTATAAAAAACTGTTTCCAGTCCTACAAACAAACCGCGGGCTCATCAAGTGCAAGTTGTCATGGCCGCCAAAAACCAGCACATCTACTATATTAAATAGCTAGTTGAATATTAGAAAGCAACACAAATACATAAATGAATAAAAGAAGGAAGTATGTTGAAGAAATATAAACACAGACCGAATAAATCGAAAAGGTTAATTTGCTCGATAGCGTACGTCCGCTTACCTCATGTGTGTTTGTGGTATTTGAGTCAAAAGAATGTTGTGCGCTTAGCTAACAAACATAGATGCTAATGAAGATTATGGTTATGCGGATGAAGCGAATGTTTTTTGGGCTGAACGGACCGCAGAACGCGCTGATCACAGCGCAATCAGGACGTGTCTGCGGTATATGGAGAATGACGGGCACGGTGTGATGTGATTTGATTTGATGTGGCGGAGGAGATTGCCTTGGCGGGCGTTTGATTGCGTGAAGGTATGCTCAGGCAGGAGGAGAGTTCGTTACTTTAGAGGATAGACAATCGTGGGACGGTTGAAAAGTTAATCAACCAGTGGGACGATTAGAAGGTCGAATGGACGGAAAATAATGGATGGTTAACGCATTAAGCGTCGGTAGACCGATGGAAAAATGGAAACTATTAAAAGGTTTATCGAAAGATAATGCTGAAGGAGAACGTTATCAGTTTCTGGATCCAAGGAATGAAAATAGAACTGTTAAAGAGTTTCACAAAACGACATCTGAGGTAGAAAGAAAGGCAGTTAATGTGGCAGACTAATAATCGTCGGAGCATAAAGGAGCTCGACAAATTCCTGGAATGTTGGTAAGGTTACTTTGAATTGAATATTAAGGCTAAAACATACAGAAAAATTATGCATAAATCACCAACTATTGAAGTAAGGTATTCTCAGATGGAAAGAAAGTTCGTTTCTGAGGTGGATGTATGAACGTCAGAACGTATACGAGATCAAACGATTGCAGGCTAGTTTAGAAGTGATTATTGAGGCTGAAACAGAGAAAATATTTATACATCGATACACATAGACGGTCGATTGAACGTAATTAGGCCGATGTTTCGTCGAACGAAGGGTTTTACTGACGTTGAATTTATATAAGGAGCTCTGACGTAGATTTAAAAATGGTTTCCGGGCAGATGAACAATCGTCAGAGTAAATGCGTGAGCGATCGCTGCAGACACAAAATATTTAATCTAAAACAGAAAATAAATGTTTATTCGATCACATGGATGGTCGATGGAGAGTATTTAGGAATATCGTATAAAGGATTGGGCTGCCGTTGAACTAATATAAGGAACAGTGAGGCAGACAAATTACGGTATGAGGAATTTATGGACAAAGATGTTCGCTAGAACTATTCTAGTGCCGATAGGACCACCCGAATGTTGTTGACTAGCTTGCGTATCTGCAAATTTGCTGCGAACTTCACAGAGATTGTATGGCGATGGACTCACGCAAGCGCGTACCGGTGTGACCTTGTTGTTAGCATTGTTTTTGTCTCCCAATGGCTTTCTTCTTCTGTTTGTGGTTGTCTTTTATTGTTAGTGATTTGTTTTAAGATTTTCGTGTTTGTGTTGTTGTTATTTTGCTTATCGCGCTTGTCTGGATTTTGTGGTAAATCATTGCTGACGCTGCGGTCGTTGATCATTATTACGATTAGTTTTATTGCCACATGTATGTGTGCATACATACACATACAGACGGAGAGGCCGGCAGATGTTGCAAGCTTCGCGCAGGCAGACAAAGGTATAAAAGATACACAGACATTTAAATTCGATTTTTTTTTTTTTGATGCTTGTTTTTTTGCAGAGCGGTATTTTAATTGATCCGTGTGATTGTGTGTGCGTGTKTAATTAGAGGCGCGTGTTTGTTATAAAATTCACGAATTCTTTGCACTCGACTAACATTAATGAAATGTATGTAGGTTTGGAAAGGTAGAGAGGAGGTTACACAAACAAATCGTTTCCACTAACAGAGAGCTCCACGCATACACACATTGATTCAATAAAGACGACACATGAATGCCTCATAATTTAACTGTATAGTTGCTACTTTGGCATGCCACTATTTTTTCTATGCTGTTTGTTAATGTTGTTGCTATTACTGTTGCAGTTGTTGATTATGACCACTGTAGTGCATAACCGCACCACCTGTGTCCGCCACTCGCGCGCAAACCGTGCGAATGATCAAGCGAACATGTAAACACTCAACCACACACACACACACATGCGCTCAAAAGAGCACACAAAACGATGCTGTGATGCGGTCATGCGGCCATGCAGCCGGAGCAATCGTGCAGATACACACGTCTAACCAAGGGATACCATGCTGTCGCGCCGTTGCACCACCACACCACGCCGCTCAAGTCAGCATTGCATCCGCTCTATTAAGCTCAGCGCAATTTACACACGGCGCGTCGCGTCTTGCCGCGCCATCTGCCAGCCAGTCAGCCAGAGTCATTGAGCCAGCTTTATCACGGCCTTTACTGTGCTATTAAATTCAACTACCGCCGCCACTGCGCGCCAGCGCTGCCAATGAGCGCTACTGCCATTAGCCCGATTGAGTCTGCTGCGCTGCTGCTGTGGCGTCTGTCCGTTCGACAGCAAAGTTAGAGTTAGCTACACGTTCGCTGCGTCTGTGCGCGCTCTAGCGTAGGCTATGGCACCAAGCAAGCGAAACGTTGCATTGAGACGTCGCTGACTGCCGCCACTGCTGCTGCGCGCCGCTGCTGGTGCTCTACACCTTTCGACTAGTCGCATATCACGCATTCTCGGAGTGAGTTTGAGTTACTGGCGGGCTAAAGGCGTACAACAAGAACAACGTGTGCAGCATCGAAAGCAATAACAATAACAAATAATGTGCAGACGCAGTAGTGCATACACAATACCTACAACAACGACAACAATAAAACAACAGAAAATCATAAATAAATGAGACGGCAAGAGAATTGGAATGACCGAGCGGACGGCACACAATAAAAACAGGTACATTTTTGCCGCGCACACATACAAATGCACGCGTGGCGGAGCAGTGGCGTTAATACATACAAAGCAATTGAAGCAGAAGAACAGATAATAATAAGTTTACAAACAGACACTGCAACAAATATATAGTTGCCTAGGCGCTGCGCTGTGGCACCACAAGCGAGCAAGCCAAAGAGAGCAAAAAAGGCAGCGAGACACCGAAATGGAATGCGATCATTGACGTGCGGAATGTGTTGATTGGAATTTCGATGATTGAATTATTTTTAATGGTTTACATGGAAACGCAGGAAAGCTGTTGGAGGTGTTGGGGCGTCTGCCTCCATACCCGCATATGTACATGCTTATATGTATATGTATGTATGTATGTATGTGTGCGCATGGTGAAAAAGAGGAAATGAAGTATGACACTAAAAAGCGGCGTAAACAAAACTAATACTAAGAAAGCCGACGCAGTTGGCGTTTGTGTCAAGCCATTGACAAAATATTGACGACTCACCAATTATCTTAGAAAATCCATAGGGACTGGGAGAAGAAAGCAAAAGACAGCACGTGCCTCTTATATGAGGAATTGAGTAGAGAGTAATGAGTAATGCGATGCATGTGGAAAGAAACTCCGGCAGTGCTAAATAGAACAAGCTGAGGGCATGGAATTAAATTTAGAGCTTTGGTAGTACTGAATTTCTGAGAAATTCGCAGAAGTCGATATGAATCCGTTCTTAGTTACATATGTATATGTTAGTCTCATCCCTTCTTCTCTTTCAACATTAAATTTTTCATTCGTTCGCAGCTAGAATTTGATAAATAAAAAAATTAATAATTCCAAAGACCTAAAGAGATCTGTCTTGCAGAAGTTTTTTGCCAAGTAAATGGAACCCGACTAGCCTTTCGCTGACACCAACAGATCCCAAAAGAATCATACTGACTGCATTTCTGGAGATAATTTGGTAGGAGGTTTCCTGGGCAATAATATTTTAATGATCATTTGCAGAAATTCATACAACTTGATGTTTTAATTTCAAAGCCCAAAGAAGATCCTAAAGCAGCATTGACGAACCTTTCTGCTTTGCAAATGGAGCCCGATGAGCCATTGTCTAACACCAATAAATCCCAAAAAAATCAAAAAAAAAAAAAGGATTATGTTGGATCTTCCTCAGGCGCAAACTCATCTTTTACGATCTTAAGTAGTTCTTAAGAACCGTGCGATACCTTAACAATAAACAGTATCGTAGTTTTTTCTCAGAGAGATCATTTTGGTCGAAGGTTTTTTAGATAAAACTGTGTTGGAGATCCTTCACTGAAATTCATCGAGAGCGACCTGCTCCGAATAGTTTGTTTCAGAGCTTTCATTGCCTCATGTCCACTCCCAATTCATTTGAGTACCGAAACAGTATATGTAGGACGGGAGAATGGCCAATTTGGGCCAGTTTGTGTAGAGCTTATAGGAACTGACAATAATTCTGATAGCAAGCTATTAGGTGTTCTGTGATTCGCTTGTTCCATGTATGATTGTCTGTAACGAGTTTCAAGAAAGATGATGGACCTTTTTGCCAAATAAGAGGAAGGCAGACTTATATTTCATTTATGATTTTCAAAAGTTATTTGTCTCCTTATTTACATTTCGACTAACAGCGCTGCAATACTTGATCCCAAAACTTGTTTCTTGCTGTCCAAAGTTCGGCAGATTGAGCAGCTTCAAATAGAGCTGCAATACTTGTTCCTACTCGGCTGATTGAGTAGTCCGACTTTTTACCAAACCTTCGACATGTATCAAAGCCTCTAAAATCCTGGTGGAATTTCTCTGCTCCTTGCCTTTTGTATCTTCAAGAAATGAAAATCATTAGCTTAGGCTTTCTTGCATTCTGTACCCATATTAAATACTTTCCTAAACTAACTTGTAAGGGTCTCATATACACTATACTTTGCACCGAAAACAGTGGCTAAAACTAATGATGAGAGAAAGAAACCTTCTACTTTTTATTATCTAAAAGAGCACGATTTGGCACTAGTTCGTGATATCTACAAAAACCAAAAAAATACTCTTACAGAATCGCCAAGAAGGAAGCAGATAAGCAGTTAAGAAGCAGAAGATCGCAATAAAAGCCAAGCTTATTTGATGCCGCATCAACTGAGGAAGCTGCAGACAATGTTGCATTGAAATACACTTCAAAAGTAGCACAAACGTAGCTTGTCTATTAAATGGAACCATTTTGCATACAATTTATGATTGTTTATGATTTTAATAAAAATCGACAAAATTACTTAACATAAAAGTAACGATTTTGAAGAGTCCAGTTGTTCTATCTAAGTTCGTGCTGCTCACATAAATTCCAAATATAAGCGCTTGCTTGTCACCTACATATCGCCATTGCGCCGACGCGTCTCCTCTCGCGCGCGTCAAACGCCAACTCAGCCCGTTGAATTTCAGCAAGTTTGTCGCTTAAGTCTTTCGTAAAGTCAGGCAAATTCTTGCGTTCCAACATTTATTAGCGCTTTACATTAGTAATCGTCATTTCACTACATTCGCCATTATTATTATTATACATATTTTACGCGCGCTAATGTTTTCTTCACGCTACAATGTTGCATGCCACAACGCGCGTAGCGTAAATGTTGCGCGTTGTGTCGTGCGTTGCCGCGCCTTAATTCGCCTTACGACAACATTACATTGCAACACTACACCTCAAAGTGTCTTCTTATCGGCGTTCTTGTTTTCAGCTTACAGCTCGCAGCTCACTGCTAAGCGCAGTTTGCTATAATAATAATATTACTTTTTCCATTCCTTTTTTAAGTTTCAATTTCATCCGTCGCCTTTGCTGCAATTGTTTTTGTGCAATTCTTTTATTTCATCGCGTGTTTTCGGCGCGTCTGCGGTGTTGCCTTGCCGTGCGTTGTCATCTGAGCTACGCGTTGACAACTGCAGCCGCGACGCTGGCAGTGGCGATGCGTCGCAATGATTGTTGCAACTTGTTTGCAACACCGCGCCCCTCCTCTGCGCAGCCATTGCCGTCGTCATTGCTGTGTGATATCATTTCCTACGGCGCCTCTACGCATCGCTGCTTAACTTTTGCTTTTTCACTTGACTTTCGTCGCGTTCAACTTGCCACACAACCATCTCGACCGCTGCCTTTCGGGTTTCCATTTCTATTTCGTTTAAGCAGCCTCGTTTTTTATTTGTTTAGTTTGTGTTGTGTTCGGACGTTTGTGTCGCCATAAATTCATTCAGTGCATTGATTAAATTTCAATTTGCAACCATTTGTGGCATTAGTGATTATGCCACGTAAATTTGCGCATTTTTATGTGCGCATTTGAAATTGCATGCGCCGCATCGCTGGAAGGGTCTGCGCGCAACTGGGCTGCACACAAATGGCTTTTTCGCAAAATTATGGCAATTAAAACCGTTTAATGGATTTATGACAACTGAACGACGGGCGCGTGGCTAGACATACACATATACCGACTGCATAGGGACCTTGTGCGTATTGTGTGCCAGTTGCGATGGTAATTTGATTTTGGCAGGTGGATAATTGCGTAAATATTTTCAATTAACTGAGCGATCGCGGAAAACGGTTCAATAAAAAATTTCAATTGGCCCTTGGTTATAAAATTTTTGTGAGCTAAAGATTTCAAGACAAGTTCTTCTTCTGATTCTGTATGCCCTAGTTGATATAGTATATAGTATGAATCAGACCGAGATCAAAACCCAATAACAGATTGTTGAGGAAGGTAATTCTGTGTTAGTCTACAATGAGTAAATTCACTGGAACACGGCAACGTACTCGATTAAGTATTGTGACAAGCTTTGGAATAGGTCATAGCTTACATCCTTTCGAGCTTAGAATACTTCGGGCTTTAAGTTATCTAGACCTAAAGTGAGCTGGTAGGCATTAAATTTTTAAATGGACTCCGGTTTTTGACTCTGTCTCCATTAAAGAGTGCTTAAAAACCAAGGAACATGATGTTCCGCGCAGAATTTTGCAGACTCCATCAAGTTAACATTCTAGCTCTATTCAGGCTACAAAGGTCAAACTATAATGGGAACGATTTCTTTTTATACAGAAAAACAAGAACGGAGTGATCTCCGAAGGTTTTGACTTCACATCTATTAATGCCCGGAGTTCTTACTGTTACTCGAGGTCCTAACCCAACTTTGTGTATTAAAGAATTCTTATATCCACGGAAATGATGTTCCTCAAATAGTTCGTCGAGGGAACGATTTCTTTTAACACAGGAAGAGAGGTTAGTGAAAATCGTCGAAAGTTTTGAGGTTCTTTTTATTAATGTCTGGAATTCTTGCTGTTATTGGAGTGCAGAACCCATCTTAGAATATTAAGGAGTTCTTAAGGTAGACTAAGTCTTCATATCAAGTTTCTCGAATAGCTTAGGATACCGCCGATCTAGTCCATTCAGGTTACATACTATAGATCTACCTGTCATGGACACGATTTGTTTTTACACTTGAAAAGAGTTTAGTGGTTAACTCCTAATACGGTCACAGTGAGCGTCTTATAAGCACTTTTCAAAGACCTCGAATAGAGACGTAACTGAAGTTCTTGTAGCAGCAATACAGAAATGGACACGACCTCTTCGTATCATATTCAATCCGCGTAAATGCTCAAGAGTTTTCTAATATCTGACTAGCTTCGAACCACTATTTTACGGTTCCTCGAAGCCAACTGGAAGTTGTGGATCTCAGTGTTGATGAGTTAAGGATAAATATTAACCAATCAGATTAATCTTTCCAAACCCAAGGGTAAATATGTATGATGGATCCCTTTGACAAATAATTAGATCTTTCAGAATATTTAATCAGTCTAACACCCTTCTAATGGCCACCTTTATTGGAAACGTACAATACTTCGCTTGATAAATACGGAAAATATATAACAGTACTATTTAAAGAGTTCCGTTAACTAATGGCTGCTAAAGACAGTCAACACTCGCTCGGGAGCTATGAAATGAACAGCTTAGCAGTATTCGAGCCAAGTTAATTAAATGCATAAAAGTTTCCAGACAAAACATTGTAACAAACTGCAAATATTCCATAGGAAAAAATCAGCAGTAAACATATTGCTGCCATTTGCAACAACTGGCAGCAACAGCGTAGCCGACTTGTAACGTGACCTCAATCAGACCTCGACAGTGGCAAGCGAGGCCAGTTATAGCGCACACAATATATGTATGTATGTGCTGTCAGCCATTCGCGCACTCCTTGCAGCCTGATCTTATTATGCGCCGCAGCTTAGCAGCCCAGTCACCGCCAAGTCAGGCCAATCAAAGGTGGTGGTAGTCAGCGTACTGAAAGTAGTATTGTGGCAGCAGCAAAGGAATGCGGCTAATTATTTTATAGCGCGCAGTAAAAGAAATGTGGCAGAATTGCAAAGGAAGCAGCAAAATGTAAAGCAATGTAAGAAATATGTTGAAAAACTGCAGCACCAAATGCAACAGCAACAATAACAAAAAACTTAAGAAGAAAGCGAAGATCGAAACGTGCACGAATCAGCAAATAAAAGCTGCGCGGCAAAGTCACATGCCACTACTATTTGCTGCGCGCGGATTTGCAGCGTCATTTGCGTTTCCTTTTTGGTGCGCCAAGGGTTAACCGCTTGTAAATTGCTGGAATTTTTGTACGCGCGTCACATTTTTCTCTTTTGCCAAACGGCAATTGCACAGCAGTATTACACGGCATTGCTTCGCTTGGAAAACAATGTTCTTGCTGCGCCGCGCTCAGCTTACACACATTGCTGTGTACTGCCGCGAAATGTTTTTGGCATTTTTATTTGCGTTTAGACGGCACACCGACTAGCGGGCTAACTGGTTGACTGTTTGGATGGCGAGCTGGCGAGCACTGCGCGCAAGCATCACCTTAATGGTGCTGGCATGCAACATGACTTTTCCATGCCAATGGGCGCCAATTTTTGAAAAATCCAAACAACACGGCACAACAATTGTCAACACAGCAGTGCGCGATCAGGCGCATAGAACAAGCGCGCACTGTCGCAAGCTACAAATCTGCAAGGAAAGCGCTAGTTTTAGCTTGACATTGGTTTGCTTTTGAATTGTTTGTGATTGCTACGAGGCTTGTGCGCCTGCCCGTTTTTCCCTTTGCAGTGCAGCGCAGACTGTAGCGCCAAGACGTCAAGAGGCGGTAAAAGGGCGCGCTCAATAGAGGCCAGCGAACATCGGCCAAAAAAAAAATACTCAACGAATCGTAGTTTGTTGCTGAAACGACATGAAGCGCTGACAATCAACTTATTGACAGGCCACAGACGGACGGACAGATAAGCTAAAGTTGCAGACGGCAAAGCCGAGTATAAGGGCAGGCGAGTATGAAAAAAACACAAATTTAGCAACAATTGGCATTAAGAATCTGTGTGTACGACTGACACTGAAATACAAGCTACAGCAGCGTTTCGCGGCCGAACGACTGCCGCTGCACTATAGGCTGGGCGACTAAGTTTATATGTTTAAGGCAGAGAATGATGTTTAGCTGTGCGGTCGAAGGGCAAGCTGACTGCTGATGCTTTGTTCATTTAATTTCGTTTGAGTGTTTGTTTCTGTATGTGTATAAGTGTATATGTGTAGTTGCGCCGCGACGCTGTGCTGACTGTGCCTGAGTTTGAGTTTGAGGATGCACGAATGACAAGATGCTGACATTGACGTTGAAAATGCGACATGACAGCGGAACACGATGAAAGAAACAGGATGCATGTTGCCATTTTCGTGGTGCAGCAGTCGCTTTTTTCGTTTAAAATATAACACATACATTTTTTCTAAATAGTACCCCGAGCGAAGGGTACACCTTGAACGAGGGTGATTGGAAAAGATAAGCGGCGAAAAAACGAAATGTGATTAAAACATCCTTAAGGAGCTTAGTGAACCGAAGATTAAACAAAAAAAAACACAAGCAAAAAACGCAAGTGGCGAATGAAAATGAGATTCGGTAAAAATTAAAGAATTTCGAAAAGGGGCATACAACAAAGCAACATAACAGGCATAAAATAACTTAGCATGACTTAACGTAACGTAGCATAACGTAACTTAACATAAACCAGCATGAAAGCTTTTCAAATGAAAATCTTTTATAATAACATAACATAAAGCAACATAGCAAAACATAACGTAACTTAACAGGACAGCATGTGAGCATTTGAAATAAAAATATCGCGAAATAAAATAACATAACATAACATAACATAACTTAGCATAAATATGTATGTAAACATTTCAAATTAGAAAAAAATTTAAAAATAACTCAACATAACGTAATATAACTTAACACAAATCAGCATGTGAGTATTTCAAATAAAAAATTTATAAAATAACAAAGCAAAAGATAACGTGACATGGCACAACGTATCATGACGTACGAAGCCATAATACAAAATAACATAACATAACAAAGTAACCGCACAACACAGCACAGTCAATAAATAAAGGTCTCTACATACGCCAATAGCTGAAATATTATATGTACGTCATTACGTGCTTACGTAATTTATTTGTTCCGTTATTAAGGCTCATACAACTCGACCACATAAACAACCCCCCTTCCATATATTTTATGACTGCGCTAATATATTATAACATTGAATTAAGTTAGTTTCAGTTTCCCAGGGCGTCATTATCTTTGTGATTATAACAAGCTGTATTGACATGAGCGTCGCTGCCAAGAAGTCTTGGGGAGAAAAACAACAATAAACATACAGGGCGCTGATAAGCCGCCGTGTTTAGCGCGTCGATACTACAAGTGTGAGCGGTGGATAGTGGGCAGGGCCGCTTAATGTGCCATAGATGGGTCGGAGGAGAGGAAACGTTTGTGATAATTGTAGAAAAATTTTGCGAAAAATTCCAATAATACAACACCACACCAATAAAGAATCTAGCAGCAGTTGAGCAGTGTGTCATTGATAGGAGACGCGCGTTTGACGGCATATATTATATTTGCCATCTGGAATATTAACAAATATATGAATGAAAGTGATTAACGAAAGCGCCGATGAAGTCTAAGTGAGGTAAAGAATATAAATAGTTCACGTATAGTACAGTATGAGCCTACAATATGCAGGATGACTGAAGGAAATTCGAGGAGATAATCTTCGGAAAGAACTTTTGTCCCAGATATATATTACCATATGTAAGGTTCTTGGTATAATTTCGGGTAGCTGCAGCCAGGAGAAGAAGTTTCATTAACTATTAGACTCCTGACAAACTCTTGAATATTATATAGTGATCTCCTCAGGATTCTCTGAGCTCTGAACTCCCTGAAATAAATTTCAGAAAAGACATCCACCTAAGTGTTGGACAAAATTCAGCACAAGAATCAAGAGAGAAACAAAGATTTGTTCCACAAAGGAATAGTCTATAAAGCTGTACTGACTGCGAAGTTTCTTTGTATCCAAAGTAGAGTAGATAGTAAGATGTCGTCTACCGACGAACTGCCTATATTATAAAAATGTTGTACATGATTTCAGAAACGGTCTATACCAAGTTTTGCGGCCACAACCTGTCGTGTCTAGTACAACTTCAATCCGTTACGAATACAGAAACATGCAAGAGATCAAATTTGCTTAATATCGGCTCAAAATGGCTAAAGTTTGTATCAAATAAGATAAAGATGAGCGAAAGAAGAGTGCATGTCGCACAAAAAAGTTTTGATGACGTGAAAAGAAGATTGATGACCTGAAGATATGATTCGAATTAGCTTACTGCAAGCAATATACTTATCACTAAAGAAAAAACTAAACTTTCACACTAATGTTTGCTCTGCGCTGATGTGTCAGTTTTCAACTTCAGTTTACACCACCAAGCTTTCCGACGACGATACTTGCCTGGCAGTCTTTACGTCATATCTTATACTTTTCATAATTGCACTAACTTCTCTTGACCCTCTGTGCGCCACCGCTCCAACAGCTATTTTATTGCCCAACATCATTATATACCTCGTGCGTCAATAACGCAACCCGTCGTCCTTGATCGCCACAAGATTCGCATCGTAAAATGTATGAAAGAAAGAGCCGCAGCGTCGACAGTATTCGCCAAAACATTTTGCACACATTGTTCTTTAATAGAAATAAATTCTTTGCGATTTTACAATTTCCTGCTGGCCGCGACCATCAACGCTGCAGTTGTTGGTTTACCACGACTGCGTTGTATTGTTGGCGTCTGGCAACGGGAAGCGTTGGCGCCATTTTTATTAGGCAACAAAACCGAAATTAGCAAAAACAAACAAATGTGTAAACAGTTGCACACACATACTAACGTACGTTACGCGCTGTGTCTGTGTATTAGTGTGAGCGCAACAATGGCACAGTCGTCGTTTCAAAATGTTTACGCTTGTTTGGCTGACTTTTTGTATGATTTTTCGCGATCATCAACATTGCAACACTGTCATTGCTATTGTTTTTGTTGCAACAATTGCTTGTTTTTGTTTTGCTATTGCACGCTCGTCTTATGCAGATGCGCAGCTGTGGCAACTGCGCGCCTAGATATTTTCCCGTGTTTGCCCATTTCGCTGCGATTTGCATGTGCGCTCGGCCACTTCCGTCATGCGATTGCGCTCGGCGCACACCTCGCCACGACCACCAACCTGCCAGTCGGCCAGCCACGCTTTGGCAATTTAAATTCTCGCTTGTTATTTACAATTTTTGGTATGTTGCGCGCATGTTGAAGCCGCTGCTGCTACGCCAACCCATGGCCGCGGCGCGTCTATACATAAATTTCAGCTATTTTCCATGCTTTTGTTATCATTGTTGTTGGGTGCTTGTCGTTTTTTCGGCATTTTTGCATAGTCATCGCATTTAATTGCCACATTAAAAATGTAAACATTGAGTTGCTGTTGGTGCTGCCGCGACTGCCACCAAAAATGGATGCGCGCAACAGCATGTTGTGAAGCGGGTCGTGGGTAGCGCGCTAAAAGCATTTGAACGCGCTTCCGCATAGCTAATTTCAGCCAGTTAGGTTTGATTTCAGACTTACTCATATACTTGGCAAGCCAAGTAGTTGCAACGAAATATTTAAAATCACATTTTGCGGTGTGCAACCCTTTCGCCTTTGAAAAAAATAAATTTCATAAATTTCTTTTATGCTCAACTTCACTTGTTTGCGTACGTGCCGACCTTTGCCTGCTGCTGACCCTGCAATATCCGGTTATTTGCCAGCCTCAAAGCTCAACTCTACGCCGAGCTATGTGCTGACGACGTTTGGCTCAGCTCAGTGTTGACGTGCGAGGCGAAAAGTTCAGCTACTTCACCTCAAAACCTATTTTCAACACAAATATTGCAAGATTGTAGCTTGTCATCTGAGAAATTAAATACAGTTATGGTGCTCCACAAAAGAAATCTTAATGTGATCAAAAGTTAATATAACCCACTAGATACCGTTAGTTAGGCCGATATTGAGAGTGAACTTAGCTATGTAAATACAGCACCAGAGTTCTCTCAGCTATACCTGAGTATTAGATGGCCGAAGAAGCTGCGCCTTCGCACACACACACACACAATTGAAAGAGTATCCCGAAACCTCCTTTGTATAGGCACAAAAGCTGTAGCAAAGAGGTCTTGCTTCAAGGCTAATATGTCCCAAACCTTATCTGGCGTACGATTCGAATAGA